>NC_069504.1:663654429-663739429 GCF_027579735.1 Bombina bombina | reverse complement strand
GTAGTATTTCAGTAATTAATCACTACATTCCAAAATTTCTGCATACCAAACAAATGTTTTAAAACAACTTAATGCAGATTTTGCTAATAAAAAGACAGCTTGTTTCCCTTTTAAAAGCCTATTATCGTCACTTCTTGGTCTCGCTTGGGGCAGACATAAACGGAGCTACTACAATGATTAAGTCCCTATGTAGAATGTAGATGGGTTGAATTATAGAGTTTAACCTCTTAAAGGAATTGGAAAACCCAAAATTTTCAGAGTTAAATTCAATTAAAAGAGGGCAAAAAAAAGGTATATTGCAAATGAGTTTGTTACCATAATTAAAGGGGCAGTTTAAAGGGACAGGCTACTTGATTTTTTTTGTTTAAAAAGATAGATAACGTTTTTACTACCCGTTCCCCAGCTTTGCATAACTAAAATGGATATATTAACCCCTTAACGGCCAGCGCCGTACCCTGTACGACGCTGGTTGTTATGCCCTTAAGGAACAGCGACGTACCCTGTATGTCGTTGCAGTCCTGGGCTTCTCTCTGCCGCAATCTCGCTCAAAATAGCAAGATTCCGCTATTTCTGCATGCACCACAAGTGGGGCACTGCAGAAATAGATTTGCAGAGTTATCGAAGCAGAGAGGGACACACTGTGGCCCTCTCTGCATCACACAGCAGTGGTGCCAATCGTTGGTGGGTGGGAGTGTAATGAGGGAGGCGGGTGGGCGGCCCATCGCTGGAGGAGGGCGGGAGTGGGTGGGACAGCTACGCCACGCAACTAGGGTTGCCGTCTCAGCCATGTTTTCCTGGACACTTATGAGTTACACATGCTGCAGGGTGTGCAGGGAGAAACATGTATTGCGTTTCTGGACAGCACTATTCATATTCCTCCCTGCACACCCTGTAGCATGTGTAACTTATAAGTGTTCTGTATTTTAAGGGACGGGTGGCAACCCTATGGACGCAATACTGGGATCCATTGAGGGAAAGGAATCTGGGAGGGGGGTAGTGTAATGAGGGGGGGGGGCAGCTACACTACAGAAAAAATGGGTATTTCATTTTATTTTAAATTGCCTAATTTGCTGCAAACTGGGTACTGGCAGACAACTAAGATGGTGACAAATAGGTAGAGGGGGGAGGGTTATAGAGCTGTTTGGGGGGGTCAAGGAAGTTGGGGCAGTAGGGGGGGATAATATACTGCAGAAAACCTAAAAAAATTATATATATAAAAAAGCAGCCTTTTATTTTAGTACTGGCAGACTTTCTGCCAGTACTTAAGATGGGGGTGCCCTTTGGGGGTGGGGGATGAAAGAGAGCTGTTTAAAAGGGGTCAGGGAGGGATGTGTCAGGTGGGAGGCTGATCTCTACACTAAAGCTAAAATTAACCCTACAAGCTACCTAATTAACCCATTCACTGCTGGGCATAATACACGTGTGGTGTGCAGCGGCATTTAGCGGCCTTCTAATTACCAAAAAGCAATGCCAAAGCCATATATAGGTGTTTAAATGTAGTGATGGCAAAAATGCTAAAAATGCTCTGGTCTTTTGGGGAAGTTTTTGTCTGAAATGCCCGGTCCTTAAGGGGTTAATATACTTTAGAACTTCTAAATCTCTGCCTGTTTCTAAGCCCCTGCAGGTCACCTCTTATCTCAGTGCTTTTTATTGTCAGACAATGATAGTACATGTGTGCCATATAGATAACATTGTGGATTTATGCAGGAACCAGCATTGATTGGCTAAAATCCAAGTTTGTAAAAAGAACTGTGATAAGGAGGCAGTCTGCAGAGGCTTATATACAAGGTAATCACAGAGGTAAAAAGTGTATTAATATAACTGTGTTGGTTATGCAAAGCAGAGAAATGGGTAATAAAGGGATTGTCTGTCTGTTTAAACAATAAACAATTACAAGTAAACTGTAACTTTAATTTAAAATTGGTCTCCCCATAATGTGTTTTGAAAGCTTGTTATGCCAGCCAAGGGACATAAAATGTATGGGAAATAGATCCTTTAGGTTTCTTTTTGTAAATTAAATGTTTTTTTCTAGTTGAAACCACAACCTATTCAAATGGGTGGAGCTTGCAGTGAGAGGAGACATCCTTATCTTTTTGTTTCCATATCTCCATCTGTCTGATTACACAAAGCCTAGTGCAACTGACTGAGAGCGCAAATTCTTCTGCATATTCTTGTTTACATAGCTTTAATGTAGCAGATGCTTATATACTAAAAATGTCAGTATGGATGAGGGTACAAGTGTCAACAGTAGCTATTTTAAATAACAAAATAAATGTAAAGGGGATTTCTGTAAAGAATTTAATACACTCCAAATGGTAAAATGGATAATCGGAAACACATTAAAGGGAAGAAAATGTCATGGTACACTGTCCCTTTAAACATTTTGGGCCAGATTACAAGTGGAGCACTAATTAACTCTCCCGCTCAAGCGTTAATTGCGCTAGAAGTAAGCTTTTATTATGAGTTGAAAGTAAACTGTTATCGGTCACACGCTACCCAGACGAGTGTAAAAAGCTGAAGTATAAATATTACCTCATAGAAGTCAATGGAAAAACCCCACTCTCACGCAAACCCGATTGCATATTCTCATGTGCTCTAACCCGACATGAAAATATGAATATTTCACATTTCAATGTTCTTCACATAGAATAATATGTTCTATTTATACTTAAATAAATATTTCTACATAAATCTGATGTTTTTTACTGTATATCTACACCTATATCTATACATGATTATATATCGGGAGAGATATAAACAGATATATAAATAGAAAATATCTATTTATAACTACGTAGAACATATTCTGCTATGTGCAGAACATTGAAATGTGAAATATTTACACTAAATACAAAGTTAAAACCTTTATTAAAAATGAATATTGCATAAATATGTTTTTACATGTTTTCATCTAATTATCTGCAAAAGGCACCAATGCACTCATATATATGTCTATGTATGTATACATATGTATTTATGTCTGTAAATGCATATATACATACATAAATACATATGTATACATACATAGACATATAAATATACATACATATATAGATTTAGACATGTATATGTATGTATCTCAATGTTAAAGCCTTTCGTCTGCCTTTTTTTTTTCACACCTGAAACCTCCTATCTTTGAACACTTACAACTTTTGTGTGCAATATTTTTTGTGAATATTATTTTATTAAATAGTGTTATAATGAATGTAACTGTACTTTATAATGTATTTTTGATGTGTTTTGTGCAACTTTTTTGTTTTCGTGAAACAGTTAATCAAAGCTCTGAAGCTGCGTAATACCAGCGGAAAGCCCAATGAGCACAGACACCCGCGATAAACCCCTTATCGCTCATGCGCAGACCTTGCACTCCACTCGTAATCTGCCCCTTTATAGGGAATCCAAAATGTGTTTTGTATGTCCATTTAAGAAGAAAAAAGCAGCAAAACGTAGTGTGATGCAACATTTGACTTTTATCTCCCTTAAAATAATACAAAACATTTTGTACAAACTAAATTCTAGAAAAATCTCTGACTGTTGAAACCTAAAAAAAAAAAAAATAGCAATCATCATCATCATAAAGATGCAGTGTGCTTATTTGTATTCAGATATATCAGCAATAACGTTAATTAAAAATATATCCCCTCCTATTGGTTCTTAAAATATATGTACTTATGTAACTGGGTTTGTGCTTATTAACCTAGGAGATTTATGTGAAACACAATCCAATACAGGATCTTCATTTTTTTATGAAGATTTAACTTCCAAGAAACAATTGGAATCTTGTAAATTGCTAAAACGGGCACTGTACTCTGTGTGTAACTGAGTTTTGAAGTGGGTGAACAGAGTGCGGGGTATTATAATGCACACAGCAAGCTTTATAAGCTTAACCTTGCCACATGTATCTCCCTAATTTGCATTCTGTTACCTTATGTCTATTGCAGCCAAATAATGAAAATATTGTTAACACAATGCCCTGTTCCCTTCTGACTCAAGCCTGAATTGGGTCCTCCAAATAAGAAAAGTAGTAGAGTTTTACCATTGAAAAACAATTGCAGCAAACAAGGTGTTAATCTGTTCTAATAAAGTTTATATTCTGCTGATATGTTAATCTACTATAAAAATGCAGACAGATGTAATAATTACAAGATTACAAGTGCAGTGGTATTTAATCCTCCCGCTTACGCATTATCTCCATTAGAAGTAAGCTTTTTGCACGCGTTGGGTAGCGCGCATTTTACAGTTAAAAGTAAACAGATTTTGCATGAGCGCTAACCCGATGTGTGCAAAAGGTCAAACTTATGATATTGTGAGCGTGTTAATGTGTGCAAACCCAATTGCATATTCTCAAGTCCAATGTTCTTCATATAGCACAATATGTTTTATTTATTCATAAGTAAATATTTCTACATATATCTGATGATATTTTGGTACAATATATATCTATACCCATGGGTTGAAAAATCCAATCGTCCCGTCGTCCGGGACAACTAGGAAATCTCCCCGGATGACTTTAAAAAGTTGTCATCAAGGTTGCCAACCATATTTCTTTTTTATTTAATATTTAGATGTTGCTTTCTCTTCCCCCGTGCACGTTATGTGATAGGTGGACGGGGAAGGACAGTGGAGTTAACCACAAGTGTGCACAGTATACCAGGGCTGTATGGAATGTCAGCCTCACTCAACTGGAAGCCATTAAATCTAAACATATACATTGTATCTTATAAAATAAATGGTCATTTGATGCTAAAAATTGTATCACTGTTGTGTACAAATATGCTCACAGATTATGAAATAAACTACCAGAACAGATTTCAAAAAGACTAGAAACAATCTGGAATTACTTCTAAAACATCATTTTGGTAAAATGCTTCTAACAAATTGAACATAATGTTTGGTCACAATTTATTAAAAATACACAATTTTATTGAAGAGTAATGTGAGTTGCTTTTATTCTAAAGAAAACAATATGGCCACTCAGGCTGGACTCGGCTTATATATGACTAGCCGCTTTTTGAAGTATTATATATTTATTGGACACATTTAGCCATATATAAGTTTGTATTTCATAGCACACAAATAATTTATAAGGTTCTCATCAGTGCCACAAATTAACTAAATTGCAGGGGAAGGGCAGTGAACAGGCTGTAGGACACCACACACTATATTACAGATTCTTCCAGCATGCAAACAGTTGTTTAGGGTGTGTGTGCCTGGCCTGGTGTGTGTGAGATTGTGTTTATGTGCATGTGTGCATATGGCCCTGTCTTTGTGTGTATGTGTTGTCTGTCTTTCCAGTGTGTGTGCCTCGCATGCCTTAGTGTGTGTGTGTTTGTGCATGTGTTTGTCTAGCACTGCCTTAATATGTTTGTGTATGTGTGTGTCTCTCTTTCCCTGCATATTTGTGTGTGTGGCCCTGCCTTTGTGTGTTTGAGTGTGTGTATGTCTATCTATCCTTGCATGCGTGTGTTTGTGTGAGTGAGTTTGTGCATATGTGTGTGTGCCTGGCCCTGACTTCTTGGGTTTGAGATTGTGTATATGTATGTGTGTGTGTATATGACCCTGACTTTATGAGTGTGTTGTCTGCCTTTCCTGTATGTGTGCCTGGCACTGACTTAGTATGTGTGTAGGTTTGTGTAGGTTTTTTTTCCTAACACCTAAGATCTCATATCTTTGAGCCCTTATAACTTTTTGTGCAATCATTTTTTAAATAATTTTTAATAGATAGTGTTATTATGAGTGTAACTATATTTTGTAATGTATTTTATTATGTGTTTTGTGACCCTTTTTTTGTTTTGCGAGAGCTCTGAAGGCCGTACTATAGTGACACACGTTAACTTCAATTGCGCTCAAGCGATTGCATTTAATTTCCACTTGTAATACGAGCAATAAAACCCGACACGTGCAAACACCCCAATAAACCCCTTTTTGTTTGCATGTAACTGTTAGCGCGCCACCCGTAATCTGGCCAAATGTGTTTACAATTTCTTTCAATACTGCTCTTTCATACAAATTACAGAACGTTTTTGACTACCGTTTCCTTTAAAAGAGCTTGTAAAAGTCAGCACTATGAGATGGAACAGCTAGAACTAGGAAACAACTCACCTTGCTTCTCCAGTCTGAGACTCCATCTGATTGACCCAAGACTTATAGATGTCTACTGGATCCGTTTTGATGTTTAAGGTCTTGTCATCCATTATTTCTTTTACTACAGGAGAAAGGATCTGTCTCAGTGCATTCTGCCCGCGGGCACCTCTGTTAAAGCTCACCACCATCTTAATCACAGTGGGGTTTCCAGTAACAATTTCCTGAATCTGATCTACTTTTGATCTGCAATGATAGAAAAAAAACCCATTAGTTCCTATGATGTAATTCTATATACATTAAGTTTTGCAGAAACAGATATAGGCCCCTGTTTATCATTCTGTGGGTGGACAATGATATCATCCAGGGAACATATCCACTAGAATTTTGGTACAGTTAAGTAGAACCTATGTTTATCATTGCACTAATGTGAAAACAACTGCAAAACTGCACAGCATAAGATGCTTTTTGCATCTTAAAGGGATATGAAACACAAAACTGTATTTTGTGATTCAGACAGAGGATACCATTGTACAAAACAAATCCAATTTACTTCTATAATAAAAACACAATTTATGTTTACCTGATAAATTACTTTCTCCAACGGTGTGTCCGGTCCACGGCGTCATCCTTACTTGTGGGATATTCTCTTCCCCAACAGGAAATGGCAAAGAGCCCAGCAAAGCTGGTCACATGATCCCTCCTAGGCTCCGCCTTCCCCAGTCATTCGACCGACGTAAAGGAGGAATATTTGCATAGGAGAAATCATATGATACCGTGGTGACTGTAGTTAAAGAAAATAAATTATCAGACCTGATTAAAAAACCAGGGCGGGCCGTGGACCGGACACACCGTTGGAGAAAGTAATTTATCAGGTAAACATAAATTCTGTTTTCTCCAACATAGGTGTGTCCGGTCCACGGCGTCATCCTTACTTGTGGGAACCAATACCAAAGCTTTAGGACACGGATGAAGGGAGGGAGCAAATCAGGTCACCTAGATGGAAGGCACCACGGCTTGCAAAACCTTTCTCCCAAAAATAGCCTCAGAAGAAGCAAAAGTATCAAATTTGTAAAATTTAGTAAAAGTGTGCAGTGAAGACCAAGTCGCTGCCTTACATATCTGATCAACAGAAGCCTCGTTCTTGAAGGCCCATGTGGAAGCCACGGCCCTAGTGGAATGAGCTGTGATTCTTTCAGGAGGCTGCCGTCCGGCAGTCTCGTAAGCCAATCTGATGATGCTTTTAAGCCAAAAAGAGAGAGAGGTAGAAGTTGCTTTTTGACCTCTCCTTTTACCAGAATAAACAACAAACAAGGAAGATGTTTGTCTAAAATCCTTTGTAGCATCTAAATAGAATTTTAGAGCACGAACTACATCCAAATTGTGCAACAAACGTTCCTTCTTTGAAACTGGATTCGGACACAAAGAAGGCACGACTATCTCCTGGTTAATGTTTTTGTTAGAAACAACTTTCGGAAGAAAACCAGGTTTAGTACGCAAAACCACCTTATCTGCATGGAACACCAGATAAGGAGGAGAACACTGCAGAGCAGATAACTCTGAAACTCTTCTAGCAGAAGAAATTGCAACCAAAAACAAAACTTTCCAAGATAATAACTTAATATCAACGGAATGTAAGGGTTCAAACGGAACCCCCTGAAGAACTGAAAGAACTAAATTGAGACTCCAAGGAGGAGTCAAAGGTTTGTAAACAGGCTTGATTCTAACCAGAGCCTGAACAAAAGCTTGAACATCTGGCACAGCCGCCAGCTTTTTGTGAAGTAACACAGACAAAGCAGAAATCTGTCCCTTCAAAGAACTTGCAGATAATCCTTTCTCCAAACCTTCTTGAAGAAAGGATAGAATCTTAGGAATTTTTATCTTGTCCCAAGGGAATCCTTTAGATTCACACCAACAGATATATTTTTTCCATATTTTATGGTAGATTTTTCTAGTTACAGGCTTTCTGGCCTGAACAAGAGTATCAATGACAGAATCTGAGAACCCTCGCTTTGATAAAATCAAGCGTTCAATCTCCAAGCAGTCAGTTGGAGTGAGACCAGATTCGGATGTTCGAACGGACCTTGAACAAGAAGGTCCCGTCTCAAAGGTAGCTTCCATGGTGGAGCCGATGACATATTCACCAGGTCTGCATACCAAGTCCTGCGTGGCCACGCAGGAGCTATCAAGATCACCGATGCCCTCTCCTGATTGATCCTGGCTACCAGCCTGGGGATGAGAGGAAACGGTGGGAATACATAAGCTAGGTTGAAGGTCCAAGGTGCTACTAGTGCATCTACTAGAGTCGCCTTGGGATCCCTGGATCTGGACCCGTAGCAAGGAACCTTGAAGTTCTGACGAGAGGCCATCAGATCCATGTCTGGAATGCCCCACAACTGAGTAATTTGGGCAAAGATTTCCGGATGGAGTTCCCACTACCCCGGATGAAATGTCTGACGACTCAGAAAATCCGCTTCCCAATTTTCCACTCCTGGGATGTGGATTGCAGACAAGTGGCAGGAGTGAGTCTCCGCCCATTGAATGATTTTGGTCACTTCTTCCATCGCCAGGGAACTCCTTGTTCCCCCTTGATGGTTGATATACGCAACAGTCGTCATGTTGTCCGATTGAAACCGTATGAATTTGGCCTTTGCTAGCCGAGGCCAAGCCTTGAGAGCATTGAATATCGCTCTCAGTTCCAGAATATTTATCGGGAGAAGAGATTCTTCCCGAGACCAAAGACCCTGAGCTTTCAGGAGTCCCCAGACCGCGCCCCAGCCCACCAGACTGGCGTCGGTCGTGACAATGACCCACTCTGGTCTGCGGAAGCTCATCCCCTGTGACAGGTTGTCCAGGGACAGCCACCAACGGAGTGAATCTCTGGTCCTCTGATCTACTTGTATCGTCGGAGACAAGTCTGTATAATCCCCATTCCACTGACTGAGCATGCACAGTTGTAATGGTCTCAGATGAATTCGCGCAAAAGGAACTATGTCCATTGCCGCGACCATCAAACCTATTACTTCCATGCACTGCGCTATGGAAGGAAGAGGAACAGAATGAAGTACTTGACAAGAGTTTAGAAGTTTTGATTTTCTGGCCTCTGTCAGAAAAATCCTCATTTCTAAGGAGTCTATTATTGTTCCCAAGAAGGGAACTCTTGTTGACGGAGATAGAGAACTTTTTTCTACGTTCACTTTCCACCCGTGAGATCTGAGAAAGGCCAGGACAATGTCCGTATGAGCCTTTGCTTGTGGAAGGGACGACGCTTGAATCAGAATGTCGTCCAAGTAAGGTACTACTGCAATGCCCCTTGGTCGTAGCACCGCTAGAAGGGACCCCAGTACCTTTGTGAAAATTCTTGGAGCAGTGGCTAATCCGAATGGAAGTGCCACAAACTGGTAATGCTTGTCCAGAAAGGCGAACCTTAGGAACCGATGATGTTCCTTGTGGATAGGAATATGTAGATACGCATCCTTTAAATCCACCGTGGTCATGAATTGACCTTCCTGGATGGAAGGAAGAATTGTTCGAATGGTTTCCATTTTGAACGATGGAACCTTGAGAAACTTGTTTAGGATCTTGAGATCTAAGATTGGTCTGAATGTTCCCTCTTTTTTGGGAACTATGAACAGATTGGAGTAGAACCCCATCCCTTGTTCTCCTAATGGAACAGGATGAATCACTCCCATTTTTAACAGGTCTTCTACACAATGTAAGAATGCCTGTCTTTTTATGTGGTCTGAAGACAATTGAGACCTGTGGAACCTCCCCCTTGGGGGAAGCCCCTTGAATTCCAGAAGATAACCTTGGGAGACTATTTCCAGCGCCCAAGGATCCAGAACATCTCTTGCCCAAGCCTGAGCGAAGAGAGAGAGTCTGCCCCCCACCAGATCCGGTCCTGGATCGGGGGCCAACATCTCATGCTGTCTTGGTAGCAGTGGCAGGTTTCTTGGCCTGCTTACCTTTGTTCCAGCCTTGCATTGGCCTCCAGGCTGGCTTGGCTTGAGAAGTATTACCCTCTTGCTTAGAGGATGTAGCACTTGGGGCTGGTCCGTTTCTGCGAAAGGGACAAAAATTTGGTTTATTCTTAGCCTTGAAAGACCTATCCTGAGGAAGGGCGTGGCCCTTGCCCCCAGTGATATCAGAAATAATCTCTTTCAAGTCAGGGCCAAACAGCGTTTTCCCCTTGAAAGGAATGTTAAGCAATTTGTTCTTGGAAGACGCATCCGCTGACCAAGATTTTAGCCAAAGCGCTCTGCGCGCCACAATAGCAAACCCAGAATTTTTCGCCGCTAATCTAGCCAATTGCAAAGTGGCGTCTAAAGTAAAAGAGTTAGCCAATTTGAGAGCATGAATTCTGTCCAAAATCTCCTCATAAGAAGAATCTTTATTGAGCGCCTTTTCTAGTTCATCGAACCAGAAACACGCTGCTGTAGTGACAGGAACAATGCATGAAATTGGTTGTAGAAGGTAACCTTGCTGAACAAACATCTTTTTAAGCAAACCCTCTAATTTTTTATCCATAGGATCTTTGAAAGCACAACTATCTTCTATGGGGATAGTGGTGCGTTTGTTTAGAGTAGAAACCGCCCCCTCGACCTTGGGGACTGTCTGCCATAAGTCCTTTCTGGGGTCGACCATAGGAAACAATTTCTTAAATATAGGGGGAGGGACGAAAGGTATGCCGGGCCTTTCCCATTCTTTGTTTACAATGTCCGCCACCCGCTTGGGTATAGGAAAAGCTTCGGGGGGCCCCGGGACCTCTAGGAACTTGTCCATCTTACATAATTTCTCTGGAATGACCAAATTCTCACAATCATCCAGAGTAGATAACACCTCCTTAAGCAGAGCGCGGAGATGTTCCAATTTAAATTTGAATGTAATCACATCAGGTTCAGCTTGTTGAGAAATTTTCCCTGAATCTGAAATTTCTCCCTCAGACAAAACCTCCCTGGCCCCCTCAGACTGGTGTAGGGGCACTTCAGAACCAATATCA
The DNA here is from genome assembly GCF_027579735.1 of Bombina bombina. Lineage (NCBI taxonomy): Eukaryota > Metazoa > Chordata > Amphibia > Anura > Bombinatoridae > Bombina > Bombina bombina. The sequence continues at coordinate 663,728,349 of NC_069504.1, read as the reverse complement.
TCAGCGTCCTCATGCTCTTCAGTATTTTCTAAAACAGAGCAGTCGCGCTTTCGCTGATAAGTGGGCATTTTGGCTAAAATGTTTTTGATAGAATTATCCATTACAGCCGTTAATTGTTGCATAGTAAGGAGTATTGGCGCACTAGATGTACTAGGGGCCTCCTGTGTGGGCAAGACTGGCGTAGACGAAGGAGGGGATGATGCAGTACCATGCTTACTCCCCTCACTTGAGGAATCATCTTGGGCATCATTTTCTCTAAATTTTGTGTCACATAAATCACATCTATTTAAATGAGAAGGAACCTTGGCTTCCCCACATACAGAACACAGTCTATCTGATAGTTCAGACATGATAAACAGGCATAAACTTGATAACAAAGTACAAAAAAACGTTTTAAAATAAAACCGTTACTGTCACTTTAAATTTTAAACTGAACACACTTTATTACTGCAAATGTGAAAAAGTATGAAGGAATTGTTCAAATTTCACCAAAATTTCACCACAGTGTCTTAAAGCCTTAAAAGTATTGCACACCAAATTTGAAAGCTTTAACTCATAAAATAACGGAACCGGAGCCGTTTTTATATTTAACCCCTATACAGTCCCTGGTATCTGCTTTGCTGAGACCCAACCAAGCCCAAAGGGGAATACGATACCAAATGACGCCTTCAGAAAGCTTTTTCTATGTATCTGAGCTCCTCACACATGCATCTGCATGTCTTGCTTCCCAAAAACAACTGCGCAATAGAGGCGCGAAAATGAGGCTCTGCCTATGATTAGGGAAAGCCCCTAGAGAAAAAGGTGTCCAATACAGTGCCTGCCGGTTATTTTACATAATTCCCAAGAATAAAATAACTCCTCAAAGCTATGAAGTATTAAAAATGCTTATATATCAATCGTTTTAGCCCAGAAAACGTCTAACAGTCCTGTGTGGAAACAGCCATCGATTTTAGTAACGGTTGCTAAAATAATTTTCCTCTTACAAACAGAAATCTTCATCTCTTTTCTGTTTCAGAGTAAATAGTACATACCAGCACTATTTTAAAATAACAAACTCTTGATTGAAGAATAAAAACTACATTTAAACACCAAAAAACTCTAAGCCATCTCCGTGGAGATGTTGCCTGTACAACGGCAAAGAGAATGACTAGGGAAGGCGGAGCCTAGGAGGGATCATGTGACCAGCTTTGCTGGGCTCTTTGCCATTTCCTGTTGGGGAAGAGAATATCCCACAAGTAAGGATGACGCCGTGGACCGGACACACCTATGTTGGAGAAATTTGCTTTTTCCCATGATATTCTGTAATGAAGAGATCCCTATGTAATCATAGAATTTGAGTGTAGATAAGAATCAAAAAGGCCCATCAAATCTACCCATATTACATGTTACTTTTTTCCTTAGGATAGCCTTATGCATGTCCCAGGCATTTTTAAATTCCTTTACAGTCTTTGTGTTTACCACCTCAAATGGAAGTTTACCACCTCAAATGTAGTCATCTGGAGCACTACAATAAACTAAACTTTGTATATAAACATCAAATACACAATATTTAATAATTAGTGTGGCATTGTTTTGTTAGCATAAGTGTCATAAACCTACTTATAGACCCTTTATACTATTTGGAACCTCATTAAAATGTATAAGAAGGAGCTATTAGCAGGCAAGAGATTGGGTAGAGGTAGAATTGTATTGTGGAATCACAGCCAAATAGTCAACTATACAATAATACAACCACACACTGTGCATAAGGAGATTGGTGTGGCCCAATGAAAGTGCTGCATAATATGCCAATTGTTTAGTATAGTACCGTTAAAATACAACATTATAAAAGGTACATATATTGTTAGTAGAGCCTGTTACAGCCAGTTGGTTAATCTGCCTAGCGTCTCTGCCTACCGACTTCTATACGTTTTTTTATTGTTAGCTAAAAGCAGTTTGCAGAGGCAAACAGTCAAAAGATTAACTGCTTGATCAATATGTTATGCCCCATTAACACCCAGTAAAATATAATGCAATGCTCAGTCATCCTTCTCTGTTGGAAAAGAAATTTCAAGACACAACACAATTTACACAAAAACCTACTTAATCTCTTCCTGAAGAGCTGTCTTGAAGAGCCGTAGGAGCAGATATTCTTCCCTTTGATTAGATGCATAATTATAAAGTGTAAAAATGACAGAATCCATAAATTTGGTGGATTTATTCTGGGGCATCTGGAAAATGAGCTTAGCCAGGTAGGTGGGATTTGTCTGCGGAGGAAAAATAATCTCAAAATTCCATACACAAATTATTATCTCAAACTCAACTTCTATGCAGTTTTAGTTCAATAGCTACTTTTGATATAAGAAACTAAAGCCTACTTAACTCTGTGTTTACTAAAATAAAAAAAAGTGTTTAATAGCATTGTGTATTTAAAAAAATCAAATCTTTTTTATCAATGGTTTAGCAAGTAAATCACTAAGGTATTGTCAAAACAAACAAAAATATGTAATATGTAATTATCCAAAGCAGAATATTAGTCATATCACCTTAGACAGCATAACACATTTCTAATATTCTGAGCAATAAATGCACACTGCAGACTTCTCAAGGCTAACACTGTTGGCTTTAACTAATGACAATGCCAAACAATGAAACTTCTACTAAGGTTAGCCTTGTTGTCTGCAGACTCAGGTCTAGATTGGTTCCTCCAAGTAGAGCAATTTGAGGGTGCAGTTTGGCTAAAGGAAAACATTTGCAGCAAGACAGATGTTAATTTGTTTTCAAAATGTTTAGCCTTACCTGATATGTTATTCTATAACACCACAACAGGAATGTCTTGTAATCACAAAGTGCATATTGTCCCTTAAAATATCCTAAAGGCCATAGCCATAATTTCCACACATTGCCGAATTCCTGTTGCATTTGGTGTAGTTATCAAATCAGATTATGCAGAAAACTGCATCAAAATTCATTAAATGTGTAACCAAACAAACCAATGTTCTATATATCATTTACCTGCAGTAAGTAGAATAGATGCTGATACGCCTCCAGCTTTTCCCTCTTCTCTTTACTCAGAGCTTTCAGGCCTCCTTTTTGTTTGTTTAGCATCATCATATCAGAAAGTTGTTCCTTGTTTTTCTTTGTAAGCTTTTTACTGTGAGAGACAACATCCTGCAACATGAAGCAGATAGTATTTTATTATATCGAAGTGTCATTGGACAGTAATGAATTATTTGCATCGTAACTTGTAGTTAGAAATGTGTATCACTACCATTTCTATTACTGTTGTAGTGTTTATATATACATACATACTCTGTAATATGTATTGGAATACCAAGCATTAGTAAAGCAACATATACACTCATACCAAGTCATATGAATTAAAGGGACAATCTAGTCTAAATTAAACTTTTTATTTAATTTACTTTTATCATCAAATTTGCTTTGTTTTCTTGATATTCTTTATTGAAAGCTAAACCTAGGTAGGCTCATATGCTAATTTCTAAGCCCTTGAAAGCCGCCTCTTACCTCAGTGCATTTTGACAGTTTTTCACAGCTATACAGCACTAGTTCATGTGTGCCATATAGATAACATTGTGCTCATTCACATGTAGTGAAATGCAAGTTTGTAAAAAGAACTGAAATAAGGGGGCAGTCTGCAGAGGGTTAGATAACAGAGGTAAAAAAGTATATTAATATAACCATGTTAGTTATGCAAAACTGGGGAGTGGTAATAAAGAGATTATCTTTCTTAAACATTCTGGAGTAGACTGTCCCTTTAATGACAGAGCTACATTTATGAAACTGAGGTTACAAGCAGTCTTAAGGACAAGACTCATTTGTCTGGAATGTTTTACAAGCTCTGCTCGTACACAACTGGTTGTGTGAGAGCAGGGGGCGTCAATAAACAAGAGAATTTAATGTAAAGATTATTTCCGGTAGCGAATGCTACTTCGCTGCCTGTAATCACTGACAGTCAAATTCTTTGACTGTGGGTAAATCTCTGCCAAAGTACGGATTAGGTCTTACCACTATGGAGAGTTCACAAACACAGTTCATTAAAAAAATAGATATAAAGAATATTGTATGTTCTTATATAAAGCTTTGGTACCTGTAGTGTAATTTTGTTTTTCACAAGAAGTCCAATCTTTATATCCATGAGATTAAGATCATTCTCCAGCTGTTGGTTGGCTCTCAGAAGAGTAACCACTTCTTCTCGAAGCTTCATTACTTCTAACTCCTCCTGGAAATCTTGATCACTTTGATCCAACAAGTGGACAAATTTGCGAACAACTGCCATAGGTGGATTTTCAGCATTGACTAGAGAAGGAATAAAGAAATCAGCAATCATTCATGTCTCAGAATTATCTTTCAGGATACAAAAAGGGAAATATTACAATGACAAAATTGGATATTCCATGTAATTAGTTTTTTGCTGCTCCATATACTAGTCTCATTGCTTACAATATATAAAACTTACTTAAAGTTTTGTAGTCATCTCGAGCCTTGTTAGCACGTATGAAAGCCTGGATTTTCACTATGTCATTTATCTGAAATGAAAAATAAAAGTTTCATCTAAATATAAATCATTTAAAAGATGACATAAGAGTCTTGATGCAAAAATAACTATTTTTAAATATTATTTTTGAAACTGATGTCCCAGAGCTAAAAACGGCTTCTTTCCTATGAAAAAGAATAAACCAATGAATACACTTTCAGCAGTGGGGAGACCTGAACTTTGAAATGCGTCTGGTTTTGGGCTTCTATTTGTATTTGTTTTGTTTAAATAGACATATTATACACATACATTTGTGTACAAAACAACAACTTTTGGTACATACATGATCCTTAAAGTACTTCAGCCGGTCTCTGTAGCGCTTTCTTGCTTGGTGCATTCTAGTATAAGATTGAATCTAAAAGAGGATCATCAATGACAACACATTCAAATTTGTATCTGTGTGCAGTTAGTTACAATGCAAATCATATTTATTAGACTAATGGCAATTATTTACCTTGACAACTTCATCAGAGTGATCTTTGAGGTACTGCATTCGATCCTTGTACTGTTTCCTCTGCTTCTGACCTCTATAGTGAGACTGAGAACAGATACATTAAGAATGTTAAGGAATCTTACCAATTATAATTAAACTACATGTAATATACTATTTAGTCTATACTCATATACATTCACTAGTGAAACCCCTCATACACATTACCTAGTTTTAAATTAGGATCCCTAACCCCCTTACCTCATTCTAAGCTAATGCATATCAAGTATGGACACAGCTAAGATTGCTTTCCAAGGGCATTCAGTTCTTTCCCTATTCTATTCTACCTTAATCTACCTAATCTGGCCCTATGATTGTTCTTTTAAGGGTGTGTTGGCACGTAACTGTACATTAGATGTTCATCAATCTGTAGAATTAAGCTTTGTCAGAAATGTGTTTAACTTTTCATTTCTTACTCTTGTTATTTTCACAGCTTTGGATATTGACTCTCCACAAGGGAATGTTAGTCTAGAGGGAGCCAAGATAATCAGAAATTAAAACCAAAATAAAGATATTTCGTTATCATGGCTCATATATCTAGGTTCCCCAAGATTCCTTCTGGTCATACTGCATGTTTTGACATTTACTATGAATGACAAAGGAAAAAAGATGTTAATGTAAAAGTGGGTGGAGTTCTCCCCATAAGTGTTATTAATTCTTGACTGGTTAAGATTATCTAGAGATATGAACCATGAAAACATCTTTATTTAGATTTTTAAGTTTTATTTTTCCCTCAAAAAGATATATATTTTATTTTTTTGTATTTTGTTTTCCTTTGTTACTGGCTATAATTCTTAGATGACCTGTTAATGTCTGTATCCATAAGAGTGTGGTATGTATAGATTACCCTTTGGAAGAGCATTTTGCTGACTAACTATTGATACTATTTGTGCTATTTTTACAATAAGATCAATTTTAACGTCAGTTTACTAAAATTGATCATATTTATTTCTAGAATGCACTTTTCTATGTGGTCATCATTTACCTGAATACATGTGATTGCTGGAACCTGGTCCTTCAAGAATTTCTTTCTAGTAGTAAATTTCTTGCGCATAAGATAGCCGCGGCACCTGGCCTGCAACTTTGTGATCAGTGTTTCATTGGCCAACCAAAGCTGCTCCCTGTTGTATGCTGCAGAAACTCCGGAGATAGTGCTCTGTTGGACAGAGAAAATAATGTACAATATATTAAAGACATTTCAATGTCTTGAACTTTTTGATAGAACTGAAATATTTGTATTGGTGTAGACAGGAAAGAGCATCAATAACAGTTTTCAAGGCCCTTAGTACTGCAAGAAGTAACTATAAAATCTGAAATGCAACACTAAAGAATTTTTATTTATTTTTAAATACACATACAAACTGCACAGTTCTATGGGGTACTGGGAGGGGCGTTTCTCTTCCACATTCATTACTGTAGCACGACCAATACTGAAATAAGCTTGTTACTCTGAATTTACAAGGTAGTGCTAAACAAGTGGATTATGAAGACTTGGTGAGTGCTGCTCAACACAGAACAAGGAGAGAGAAAAATGGAGGGAGAAAAGAGATATGTGTATAAAAAAATATGCAGTACCATACCTTGCACTCTTGATATTTAACCCTTTGAGTGCTTAGTACTTTCCCACCTGGGTGCTAAGCTTTTTTAAGTTTTTTTCTTTTTTTTTTTCCAGATCCCCAAAACTTACACTGTTGGAAAGGTTAGGTGATCACAGAGATACAAGCTTCTAAGCAGCATGCCCCCTGCTCCTATACTTAACATTGTTAAGTATAAATAAAGTTGCACGGTGACATCATGCCATTGCGCGTGACGTCACCGCGCATAACGTGAAGCCCTGGCAATGCCTGTCACTATGCAGGCCTGATCGCTGGGGTAGGAGCGGGTGGAGCCCCCAGATCTCCCTCAAGGTGGGAGAGTGCTAGCGACGGCTCTGAGCTGTCGTTAGCACCAGAGTGGGAAACTCTGCGACGGCTCAGAGCCATCGTTAGCACTCAAGGGGTTAAAGAGACAGACTAGTCAAAATTAAACTTTCATGATTCATATAGGGCATTCAATTTTAAACAACTTTCCAATTTACTTTTATCATTAAATTTGCTTTGTTTTCTTGGTATTCTTTGTTGAAAGCTAAAACCAGGTACACTCATAGGTTAATTTCTAAGCCTGTGAAGGTCACCTCTTATCTCAGTGAATTTTGACAGTTTTTCACAGCTAGATGATGCTAGTTCATGTGTGCCATATAGATAACTGTGCTTACTCCAGTGGAGTTATTTATGAGTCAGAACTGATTGGCTAAAACGCAAGTCTGTCAAAAGAACTGAAATAAAGGGGCAGTCTGCAGTGGCTTAGATACAAGGTAATCACAGAGGTAAAAAGCATATTAATATAACAGTATTGGTTATGCAAAACTAAACAATAACAATTCTGGAGTAGACTGTCCCTTTATCTTGTTAGCCACCCCCGACAGTAAATAAGAAATAATGAAATTGAATTCACTAAAGAGTCCATAAAATGAAGAAAGCTGAACATCCTAACCAGATATATTATTTGTTAATGTAGCTCTTCATTTACCTGAATCTCTTCTTTTAAGAGTTGTGTGTTGTTCTGCACAAATGCCGGAGGCTCATCCCATCCACCTTCTTTGCTATTCAGGTTAAAGTAATAATAATAACCTCCTTTCACCCAGTGCTGCACCCACTCACTTTCATTGTCCCCTAAAAGAAAGAAAGAGTTATTTATATCTGATAAGAGATGGTCAGGAGACATTAGGTTAATGTAGAGCTTGTTTAACCAATAAATGCCACATGCTACAGCGCCAACAATCTGACAGAGATATAAGTGAAGTGCAGCATTATTATTAAAGGGACAATAAACAAACAATTGTACCTCATTATCCATTCCATTTTGCCTTTATGACAAATTTCAACCAAATGTGGTGAACACGTGAGTCTTGTTTATATGGTGTTTTAATCCCCAAAACTGATACTCTAAAAGCACCTTGAAATATGTTATAAATATTTGATAATATTTTTGAAGTTTATTGCCCCTTTAATGGAATTAACACATCCCCCCGCCCCCCAAATATCGATGCTAGTGTTCTACTACTCATAAATATGAAACAACTTGACCAAACTGCCCTGAAAGCACTGCATGGTCTTACTGAAAAAGGGATGGAGCCATATACACAAGAAGTGCTAACTAATGCAGAGTTGTGCATCCAGTAGACTCAAAACTAGGGAAGGGTGAATGTACTTGGGGCTATCAAAGATGGATAAATAAAAGACTTACAAATAAAAACAAAAATACTGAAATATGAGTAGATGAATGAAATTCATGATCTAACATTACCATATTGCACAGCTTACCAACAGACACTTTATTCTTCTTCAGCTCAGCCAGCTCATTCTGATAGGTTTGTGCACATTCAGAGGTCACTCCATACAGTCCAACATCTGGGGATCGCAGGGCACTGAGGGTTTGAGCACTGTCACCTTTCTCTACGGATTCATTAACAGCCAAGATACCAAGAGAGACTTCAAAGAAAAAAATTGCATCAGAAAGGACTTTTAAACACAATAGCCCGTAAACAAAGAAAAGGGTAAATAGAAAAATAAGTTGATAAAGTATACTCTGTCCATGAAAACCCAGGTCATGGAATTAAAAGGAAAAAAATGGTGTCCTTTTGTTGAAACTTAACTCCTTTGCATGAGTGCATACTGAGATAGGCTCTGGGGAGTGCACGTGTCGTTATAAACATTGTGCATACTTGTGAGACTAACTCATGGAAGGGAACACAGTTTCAACAAACCAAGATACCAAGAGTTAGAGATAAATTTGATAATAAAACTAAATTGGAAATTTATATTGTATCCGAATGTGAACAATCATGTATAGCTGTATAAATTCTGCCTGATGTGCTGCAGTGATTTTCATTTACTCAAATTGCCTTTCCAGGTCACAGTGAGTCAGAATATCACACCATGCATTTATTGTCTGGTAAGATAAATAACATTACAAAATATTGCAATGTAGATTAACACAAATACAATTAGGACTAGGAAGCAATTGGCAATAATATAAAGCAAACATTTTCAGTAGACTAAATTATAAAATCTTAATTGAACTCTTAAAGGGACACTGAACCCAAAAAAATTATTTCATGATTCAGATAGAGCATGCAATTTTAAGCAACTTTCTAATTTACTCCTATTATCAATTTCTCTTCATTCTCATGCTATCTTTATTTGAAAAGCAAGAATGTAAGTTTAGACGTCCATTTTTTATCACAACCTTGGTTGTTCTTGCTGATTGGTTGCTAAATGTCAGCCACCATTAAACAAGTGCTGTCCCGGAATGCTGAACTAAAAATTGGTTGGCTCCTTAGCTTAGATGCCTTCTTTTTCAAATAACGATAGCAAGATAACGAAGAAAAATTGATACTAGGAGTAAATTAGAAAGTTGCTTAAAATGTCATGGTCTATCTGAATCATGAAAGAGAAAATGTGGGTTTAGTATCCGATTAAATAAACAAATGCTTGGTAGTTTTTACTCTAGTTTGATATTCATTTGTTGTAATTAAAGGGATAGTACAATGTGTTATGTGTGATTAAACAACTTTACAATATATTTTCATTATTTATGTTGCACCCTTTTGATATAATTTATAATAAGGATTTTCTAACTCTCAGAACTTACTGCCTTATCAAGGTTAATCCTGCTACAAATCAATCTATCCCCAGTTGGCTTTATCATATAACTGCAAAACTATACAACAGTGTGAGTATGGTTTGAATTCCTGTCTGAAGACTAAAGCCAAGATTGGCTCCTCCAAATAAGGCAAATGGTGGGTGTAGTTTAGCTATAGATAAACAGTTGCATTAAAAGGGACGTTAATTTGTTTTAAAAACATGAAGACTTGGTTGCTGGCTAATAAGCAGAGGTGCTACAGCACTATTGGCAAACAGTGAAATGCCCCCACAAGCATAAAAATAAAGTTATCCCTCAACATATGAACAGTCATTTTATTAAAAAAATGTTATTCATGTTAAATTCCCCTCATTTTAATACAACAAGAGCAAAAAAAAAGGATTTTAAAGGGAAATTAAACAGCTGGGTACAACTTCAACTTCATTCTTTTATTTTAGCGAATTACAGAAGCCAGTTGGTTAAGCTATATATACTGGGTGCCGCCATCTTGGAACATGTGTAATGTTGCATCATGGGATAGAAGCAGTATGTTTTCACACATCATCTGTACCTTGCACCTAAGTTTAGCTGACATAATAGAGCTTTGCAATTTTGCATAGTTTAAAAGTTACATAAGAAATACAAAAAAAGCAAAAATGTAAAGATCCTGCTCTGTATTGTGCATAACAAACTGAAGTGCATAATACAACTTGTCAAAAAAGACAACATCTCTGAGTGCCCCACTACTGTCATATAATTCAAGATGGCTGCACCCAGTGTGAAAATGCTGAGCTTCACTAACTGACACATATAAGGGTTAAAATAAGAAAATGTCTTTAAAGAGTTGCAGGCGCAAGAGGAAATACAATAGCATGGTGAGTAGTAGCCACATGCTGCTGTAGTTGTAACTAACAATTTAATGTATCAAAGGGTTATGAAACACTTTTACAATTAGAATCCTTTTTTGTAGCCTTGCAATAAACATACCAGCAGAGTGTGAAAACATTCAGAACATATTAACACTTATTTTATAGTTTTTCAGTAGTCACACCCATCCATCATTTTCCCTATATGGAGGAGTCAATCTAAAGTTGTTTCTGGAGCAGGCACAGTTAGCTACTATGTGGCTGCTTTTCCTTTTTTGCACAGTGTACACAGTGAGCTGATTCAGCTACATCACAGAGAAACACACTATTTCAGGCTCTTATGCTTGCTGCTGTGCCAGAAGGACCATATTCCCTAAAGGGACACTAAAGACAAAATTAAACTTTCGTGATTCAGATAGAGAATGCAATTTAACAAAAACACGTTTTGATTTTACTTCCAATTTCAAAATGTGCACAATCTTTTTAAATGCAAAGTTTCTGAGGCACCAGCACCTAGTGAACATGTGTACGAGTTCACAGTATATACATATTTGTTAGTGATTGGCTGATGGCTGTCACATGATACAAGGGGCAGGGAAAATGTATTAATATGTATTTGTTGATTATACAACTCTATTGTATTTAATAGTCATTAGCTGACAGAGTAAAACGCTGGCCGTTAAAAGGTTCAAGGGACATTAGAAATAGAAAGGAATTAGAATTAAAAAAAAACTAAAAAAATAACACCTACAATAATTATTAAAAATATAAATCATTGTATACTTTTATTAAAAGGACATTATTTGCTGACTCTATAATGAGTACAAAAATGTTAACATAAGCAGTAGTTCTGTAAACAGCCTTTATTCTTGCTACTTCCCCTCTCTCAAGAGAGGCCATCTGCATTCATCAATCAAGGCAGTATTCTGCCCGCATTTTGCACTAACATTAGTGAGTATAATTTGTTGAATGCCTTTGAGCAGAAATTGTGCGTATGGCCAACTGTAAGATGCAGGTGGGCCCCAACAGAGGGAGAGCAAATGGTAATTTCACTATGTTCAAATTAAAAAGTCAATCAGAACTTTATCATTAAATTGACAAGTAACAGCGCCACTAGAACACTGTTAAATCGTCAATTTAAAGATTAGCTGAATTATTTTCATATCTGATGTAAGTACAATAACCATAATAGGCAAATACATACATTTCTGTGCATCTTCAGTTTCCTTGTTGGATCGGAATATACCATCCTGGATCTCATCCAGCCACAGAACAGCAGACTCATCATTTGTTTCCTAGAAAGAGAGTTTATACATATGAAGATCATGCTGAGAAGACCTAGGGCTGAGAAAAAAACAGCTGTATGCAAATCTTCTACATGTATGCAGCCAGCACATATCTTCACTACCACATAGTTACATACAAAGCACGGCAATCAGACAGCAGTATGTGTGTTTTGTTTTTTTCATTTCTTAAAAGGTTCCTTTACCCTTCAAAGCTAAATGATTAACTTACAGCCAGATGTATTTATTAAAAAGGAAATAGCATTAAGGGGACATTAAAGGGACATTAAAACACTAAATGCATGCTAGATAGAATGATGCATTCAAAGAAAAGATTAGTCCATGAGTAGCATGTAGATGTATTTTTTAAAGTTTCATTAGTTGTTTAAAAAGTAACAAATAAGTGTAAAGTTTTAGTGTCTACAAAACACTGGGAGCTGCCATGTTGTAACTTGTGTTACTTTCTCTGCTGTGGCCAATTAGAGACAGTTATAAATAGGTCACTAGTGTGTGCAGCCAATGGTTGTGCTGGATGTAACAGTGTTATGCACTTCCATTTCTAACAGGAACTGAAAAGCTCACAATTTCAGAATGGAATTACAGGCAAAGAGGACAAAATAAATAATTAAAGTATATTGCAGAGCTGTTTTATATATACAATTTATCATTTTATATTACCATCTCAAAGTGTTTAATGTCCCTTTAAAGTTTTTTCTTTCTTGAATCTAAGAGAGAATTATGGTTTACTGCGCCACCTGTTGGTGCTTTATATGGCAGACTAGCTACCTGGTACTAAGCTCAGCCAATTAAAAGGCCCACACTCTGATAATTAATTCACTTCCGAGTCAGCTCTCTGACCTGGAAACAACTCCTGGTTCTAGATGAACTTGAGATCTGGTATAGTATTTAGAACCACAAGAATATTTATTTATTTTTTGTTTGGAAAATGGATAATTCAATATTAAATTTTTAAGGGGTTGATTTATCAAAGGCTTTCGCCAGTCTTTGACCCCCTACGACAGCAGGTTCTCACAAGAGAACCTGCAGTCCATATTTAACAAGCTGCGGTCATAAGACCTCTGCTTCCCTAACCTTTCGCCACCTATAGGTGGAAAATTTTAATATCCCCAGTCTCATCCGACCAGGGAGATTGAATGTGTGCGAGCAGGGGGTGGGATTGCGCGCAAGCATAAAATAGTGCTTGTGTGCAATGCTGAATTCCGGCAGCGGACTTCAGCCCACCAGAGGAGAGCTGCGGTGGACAGGGGCAAGTATGTATGCCCCTGTTTGCCGCAGCTTGATAAATCGACCCCTTAGTATGCTTGTGAGATGGTCAACAAAGCACTAGAGTTCTGTTTATCAGCCAAAGAGCAATTAGTTCTTAAGGCACACTTAAAAGGTGCACTGTAACATGTTATACCCTTTAATATATTTCCAATGATCCCTTTTACATGCTGGAGTGTCCTAAACTATTTACAAACAGCTGCTTTACCCTTATTTTGTCTGTTGATACCGCTAACTATACTGAAAATTCCAAAAGCATTCATGAGCCATCCAATTTTTTTTTTTTTATGAACTGCAATTTAAAGGGACAGTAAAGTCATAATTAGGCATTCATAATTTGGACAGAGCATACAATTTTAAACAAATTTCCAATTTACTTCTATTATTTAATTTGCTTCTTTCTCTGGTTATCCTTTGATGAAAGGTTTATCTAGGAAAGCTCAGGAGAAGCAAAGAACATAGGTTCTAGCTGCTGATTGGTGGCTGCATATATATATATATATATATATATATATATATATATATATATATATATATATATCGATTGTTATTGGCTCTCCTATATGTTCAGTTAGAAACCAGTTGTGCATTGCTGCTCCTTCAACAAATGATACCAAGAGAATGAAGCAAATTTGAAGATAAAAATAAACTGGAAAGTTGTTTAAAATTGTATGTTCTATCTAAATCATTAAATACATTTTTTGGGTTTCATGTCCCTTTAATTTATATAATAATGAACACAAAATAAACCAAAACATAAGAAGCCAGTACTAAAATTGCAAGAGATGTGGTTCACATTGGTCAAATATATCTGTTACTTTTGTCTATTTATGTTTCTAATGACACACATTATATTAATAAATGTACCCAGTCTATATTGCAGGCAGCATCATGTTTAGTGGCTGGAGTACTGACCACCTGTTTGGTTCATTAAAGGTACACTGAACCCAAATTTTTTCTTTCATGATTCAGATAGAGCATGCAATTTTAAGCAACTTACTTCTATTATCAATTTTCTTTGTTCTCTTGCTATCTTTATTTGAAAAATAAGACATCTAAGCTTTTTAATTAGTTCAGAACTCTGGACAGCACTTTTTTTATTGGCGGATGAATGTATCTACCAATCAGCAAGAACAACCCAGGTTGTTCACCAAAAATGGACCGGCATCTAAACTTACATTCTTGCATTTCAAATAAAGATACCAAGAGAATGAAGAAAATTTGATTATAGGAGTAAATTAGAAAGTTGCTTAACATTTCATGCTCTATCTGAATCACGAAAGAAAAACATTGGGTTCAGTGTCCCTTTAAGTATTATAGTATTTTAATGTCTTAATTTACTAATGGTTTGCAGGTTTGACTGACTCATTAAACACTATTATAGTTATAGAATAATTTTTTTTTCTCCTTTCTTTCCTTAAAGAAATAATTCATATAAATAGGCTGCCAAGCACAATATATTGCAACAATCTTAGCAAATATTCACCACATGGAGCATCTATGTCTCAGTTATAACCTAGTGGAAGTGTTTAATCAGTTCCTGCTTAGTAAACTCATAAACACTGGCAGCAACTGAAAGTAGACGGAATATACTGTTATGTCACAAGTTTCCTTGCCAACCAGTTACATTCAACAACAAGAATAAACCTGATGCGTTTTTATATATATTCTACTAAATTTGGTTGCTGTCTCACTTTGCATGATCTAAAATTACTCTGTGCTGAGTTACAGCATTCACAATATATTTCAGATCTTATGACTAAATAAGGAAATTTTACCCATGTGAAATTAGCAGCCCAGCCTGCCAGTCCCTGTGCTCACTGAAAAGAAATTGTTATTTCACCCAGACTGAGCAGAAAAAGGAAATGCTTGGACTACAAATCAGTTCCTGTATAAATGTGCATACATAAAGCCAATATGTGAACTGCTTTGGAAGCTTACAAGCTTTATGAATCATTAAACAACTTAAAGGGACATAAATCATCACAATTTTCTTTCAGGATTCAGATAAGGGCATGCAATTTTAAAATACTTTACAATTTACTTCTATTATCATATGTGCTCGATTCTCTTGATGTATACTTTGTTGAAAGAACAGCAATTGCTCTACTTGGAGATAACATTGAGAGGGCCAATAACAAAAAAAGGCATATACTACTATGCACAGCCACCAATCAGCAGTCAAATCCCACTAGCGCATTACTATTCCTGAGCCTACCTAGGTATGCTTTTCAACAAAGGATACCACGAGAACAAAGCAATTTAGATAATAGAAGTAAATTTGAAAGTTTCTTAAAATGACATGACATTGAAACATTTTTCAAAAAATGATTGTAATGGCTGATTAAACCAACTAGACCATCTCACTTTATAGGTGCAGTTTTACAATCTGACAAACAGATGGTGACAATCTAGTAATGCTAAATATCTTGCTACACAAGACAGAACTATTTAGTCACTGTTTCAAAGATCTGTATTTTAAAATGCCAACATTGGGGAAAAAAAAAAAACAACAACATGTTGAAATCCGGTAAGGGAAACTAGATAAGAGAAAATGCAGTAAATTAAACACTTCAAAACTGCACAGACACCGTATAGATTTAAACATTTGAAACTGAAGTTAAATTAGTGGCATGGTTATGGTATTTTTAATATTGTTATTTCAGTATTTATGACAAGATACTCCACAAGGTACCTGCACAACGGAGCGCACTAACAAATCCTCCGACTTGTAATTTAATGTTGTAACCGGCTCACTTATAGGGGAGGGCGGAATATGCAGATCCCATATCACTGACAATGGCGGCTGATGGTTCGGCGTGTCTGTTCCACACGCAAAAGAAATCCAGAATCCAGAAAGTTGAACCACAAAAGCGCTCAAAGTCCATGAGTGTAGAATAAAAAATAGTCTTTATTAGAACATTTAAAAACAAAAAGTGTCCTGTATAGGACTAATCCAAGTTGCGTATGCAGGCACACAGAGAGCATACATGTTTCGTGCTCAGGTAGCACTCGTTCAGTGACTATTTTTTATTCTACACTCATGGACTTTGAGCGCTTTTGTGGTTCAACTTTCTGGATTCTTTATGACAAGATAGGTGGCAGGCCTAGTAGACTAATAACATACATACATAAATGTACATTTAACTCCATATTCTGCCATGTGGTTTAATAATGCAAAATGAAAGAAAAGAAAAGGAAAGACAGGCCTATGGAAATGTTTATACATGAAGGAAATTGCAGAGCAAAATAAAATGATCCCAGGCATCTACCCTGCAGCAATATGGCATTCCTTAGTTCAATAAACTTTCCCATGTCTCAGATTCTATACACACCTGGGCTTTCTCTCTTTTGGCGCGCACCAGTGTGTCTTGATAATGCTGAGCAACATCTGGCTGAACACCTTCTAATTTGGCAGCAGGTAGCTGTAAGGCTTGTAATGTCTTCTTAGCGTCCCCTTCATCCAAAGCTTCGTTAATGACCCCAATTGCCAATATCCCTAAAAAAAAAAGTAATAAAAACAAAAAAATGTTACGAATAATCCCGCTCATAATTGATTATGGGCCAGATTACACGTGGCACGCTAATTAACGCTCCCGCTTGAGCGTTACTTGCGCTAGAAGTAAGCTTTTTGCGCTTGTATTATGAGTTGAAAGTAAACTGTTTGCTTCGCACGTTAAGCTGACAAGCGCAAAAGGCCGAGGTTACAATATTGCGTGCATGTTCATGAATTTCCCCATAAAAGTCATTTATAAATACATAGACCATATTCACCTATGTGCTGAACATTGGAATATGAAAATATTTACAGTACAAACACAGTATAACTCTATATAAATATTGCACCAGAATGATTGTTCATGTTTTCATCTACTTAACTGCAAAAGGGCTCAAATGCACTTATATAAACACATAAATACACATGTACACATATAAAGCATATATATATGTATATATCTGTAAATACATATATACATATATAAATTAACAATTTTTATTTAATAGTGTTATTATGAGTGTAACTGTACTTTGTAATGTATTTTTTATGTGTTTTTTGACACCTTTTTGTTTTGCGAAACAGTTAATCAAAGCTCTGAAGTAGCACTAACCATTCTAGCGTAAATCGCGATTGCGCTCAAGCGATCGCATTGACTTTCAATTCATAATATGAGCGATACGCCTGACGAGCGCAAACACTCACAATAAACCCCTTATTGCTTGTGCTCCACTCGTAATCTGGCCCAATGTAACAATTTGATCTGTGGGTTTCATAGTCTAAAGCAAATCAATTTTTTCCCAGAATGCTGTGTGCTTCACATTAAATTCCAAAGCAATTGTTATGTTGCTTTTGGCCTGATGTCTACCACACAAACCACTTATATCAGTAAAGCGATATCACACAGTGATTGTTTAGACCAGTGTACAAACTTATTTACAGCTAGCCCTAATTAGCCAAAATCAAAAACAAGAAAACTTAAATATACTCCTTCCCTGAAATGCTCATGACTAACAAAACCTTGCTCACTGTACTAAGATGATGACCGGTTTAAATTATTTTACGATATGTATTTAGTATGTAGATCTTTTTCTTTTCCTTTCATAACTGATAACATACTGTGAATATAAATAATTAATTTTAATTCCTCTTAAATAGTTTTATGTCTAGTTTTGTTTGTACTGCAATGTACCAGCAAATACATTGATTATGGTGAGCATATGAGTAACGGAAGCTCTCTACTGTCCAAAGAGAATAATTAAATTAGATACATGTGTCTAAACGAAAAAACTAAATTTATGCTTACCAGATAAATTCCTTTCTTTCCTGGCAGGGAGAGTCCACAACTTCATTCCTTACTGTGGGAAATACAACACCAGGCCACCAGGAGGAGGCAAAGACACCCCAGCCAAAGGCTTAAATATCCCTACCACTTCCCCTATCCCCCCAGTCATTTGGCCGAGGGGAACAAGGAAAATGTAGGAGAAACATCAGGGTATAAAGGTGCCAGAAGAAAAACAAAAAAGGGAGCCGCCCAAACAAAAAATAACTTACGGGCGGGGTCGTGGATTACACTTGATAAAACGGTCTGTGACCGTGAAACGTCGTGTGCTGAATATTGGTTTTTAATAAAGTCTTTTTACTATAGACTTGGCCACGGTTTTATATACTTTTAAATTTATATGCACACATTTCTCTTATCTCTTTACTGGTGGACGGAAATAGCCACGGTAATTTTTTAACTGAGGAGTGAGCTTACCTGTGTGAGCGGCATTACACTGACTGCCAGAGCTTTGAGGCTTCGTGGAGGAGCAGCTGATCGTTGAGCAGTTTACTGGGCGACTAAGATCCCAGAATGCACATATAGCACTTGTTCAGTGCTTTAGAGTCTGTAAGTACGGGCTATCTGAGTGGGGAATTTTTGATACCATTGACCCTGCACTATTGTGGCGCCTTCTTTCTTTTCTATATCAGGGGTCGTGGATTCTCCCTGCCAGGAAAGAAAGGAATTTATCTGGTAAACATAAATTTTGTTTTCTTTCCATAAGGCAGGGAGAGTCCACGACTTAATTCGTTTAATTTAGAAAAAGTATGTAAGGAGGACCAGGTAGCTGCCTTACTAATATGGTCCATTGAGGCTTCGTTTTTAAAAGCCCAGGAAGAAGCTACGGCTCTTAGTGGAATGAGCCATAATCCTCTCAGGAGTCTATTGTCCCACCATCTCATAAGCTAGGCGGAGGACACTTCTCAACCAGAAAGACAGGGAAGACGTAGTGGCCTTCTGACCCCTACGCTTACCCGCATAGATGACAAACAAAGATGAAGATTGTCTGAACTCCTTAGTAGCCTGAAGGTAGAACTTTAAGGCACAAACCACATCTAGATTGTGAATCAAATGTTCCTTCGCCGAAGAAGGATTGGGACACAAGGAAGGAACAACAATCTCTTGATTAATGTTGCGATCTGACACCACCTTAGAAAGGAAACCTAACTTAGTACGTAAAACCGCCTTATCTGCAAAAAAAACAAGGTAAGGGGGGGTCAAATTGCAAGGCAGAAATTTTGGAGACTCTGCGAACAGAGGCAATAGCCAATAGAAACAAAATCTTCCAAGACAACAGTTTAATGTCAACATTATGCATGGGCTCAAACAGAGCCTGCTGCAACACACGAATAACAAGAATGAGACTCCATGGCGGAGCCATGCTTGCTCCTGTTTGATACGGGCCACCACACGATGGAGAAGAGGTAATGGAGGAAAGAGATATATGTCATGCCGATTTGTTATCGGCGGGCTTCTTTGTCTGTTTGGACTTGTTCCAGGACTGAGCAGGCTTCCAAGTGCTCCTGGGCTGCTCGGGTTTGGCTGAAGATTGAGATCGTTAGAATTTGTGAGAACGAAAGAAGCGAAAATTAGAGGATTGCCGTCCCTTAGGTCTGTTCTTCTTATCCTGTGGTAGGAAGGCACCTTTCCCTCCAGTAACCGTAGAGATGATGGAGTCCCCTGGTCCAAATAAAATCTTCCCCTTGAAAGAAAGAGAAAAGAGCCTGGATTTAGAAGTCATATCTGCAGACCAAGACTTCAACCAGAGAGCCCTACGGGCTAGGACTGCAAAACCTGAAGCCTTAGAATTCAGGCGAATAATCTGCATATTCGCATCACAGATGAAAGAATTAGCTACTCTTAAAGCTTTAATTCTCTACTGAATATCCTCCAGGGGAGATTCTACCTCGATAAGTTCTGACTGGGAGTCGCACCAGTAGTTGGCGGCCCTGGCCACCGCGGCCACTGCTGCAGCCAGTTGAAATAAAAATCCTGTGTGTTGGAACATTCTCCTTAGGAAAGTTTCCATATTCTTATTCATAAGTTCTCTAAAGGAAGAGCTATCCTTAAGAGGGATAGTAGTAGGCTTAGCTAGCGTCCCTCTAGTAAAGAAAGGCAAGGAATGACTGGGGGAATAGGGGAAGTGGAAGGGATAGTTAAGCCTTTGGCTGGGGTGTCTTTGCCTCCTCCTGGTGGCCAGGTGTTGTATTCCCAACAGTTAAGAATGAAGTTGTGGACTCTACCTGCCTTATGGAAAGAAAAGAGCATTTACTTTCACAAAAAATCCCCAGAAATGATACTATTACCGTTGTAGCATTCAGGGTTTCATGTTAACATATTTCAGCACCAGTGAAAAAATGTGCTAGATTTATACTCGTCTATTAAACTTAAATGTTCTAGCACACAATCAGAATCATGTTAAATGCATATAAAAAGCAGTCATGGCCTTATTTGACCCAAGAGCAAAATATAACTGGAAATGAAGGGAAAGTGCATTGCTTATGGACCAGAGAAAATAAGTATGGTAAAAACATCACAGAATCTCATGCTGAATATTCCCGGTCTATATAATTGTAATGCATATCCCAGCATGCTCAGGGACTGAAGGGTAAACAAACAAATATATAGTCACTAGAATTAATGCGTCGGTACCATCTCCCAAACAACCTATCCTTCCAATAAAATAAAAAGTTAAACTTGCATTAATGGATGATGTATCCCAAAAACTGACACCTGAGGAAAGGGCATGGTTCTGAAATGCATTGTGGCTATTGATTGGCCAGAGAGATAATTGTTGGGAGAAATCATCCCTTATGGTATTTTAATGCAAGTGTAACTTTTTATTGCATTTGAATTTTGTTTTATGGTTTTAAAATTTAAATAACATTTCTTAACTGTGCATGTTCTGTCTCTTTAATTCATAAACTGTTTTCTTTTTTTAAGATAATGGCATTTATAGTTATAAGTAATTATTTTACTATTTTTTTATCTTCGCTTTTTATACCTTTAAGAGAACTGTTTTTAAACACTAAATCTAAGTGCCTCTTAAAGGGACAGTCTAGTCAAATTGAGACTTTCATGATACAGATAAGGCATGCAATTTTAACTTTAATGTACTCTTAAAATCACATTTGCTTTGTTCTCTTGTTATTCTTTTCTGAAAGATAAACCTATGTAGGTTCATATGCTAATGTCTAATCCTTTGAAGGGTGCCTCTTATCTCAATGCATTTGACAGTTTTTCAAAACTAGAGGATGTTAGTTCATGTGTGCCATATAGAAAACATTATGCCCATGAGAGGGCACTGTCTGGCTAAAATGCAAGTCTGTCAAAAGAACTGAGATAAGGGGGCAGTCTGCAGAAGCTTAGATACAAGGTAATCACAAAGGTAAAAAGTATATAAATATAACCGTGTTTGGTTATGCAAAACTGGGGAATGGGTAATAAAGGGAATATCTATCTTTTTAAACAATACAAAATTCTAGCGTAGACTGTCCCTTTAACATACTAAAGTGTTCATTGTTTTTTTGTTTTGTTTAAAGGAACATGAAACCCAATTTCTTTTCTTTCAGGTGTTAGATAGAAAATACAATTTTAAACAATTTTCCAATTTAATTTTATTATCAAATTTGCTTAATTCCCTTGATATCCTTTGTTCAATGAGCAGCAATGCACTAATGGGAGGTGGCTGATCCTATCTAGCCAGCCAATCACAAGAAACAAAATATGTGCAGACACCATTCACCAACTAGCTCCCTCTAGTTGAAAATAGAAGTGAATTTAAAAATGTCTTAAAATGACATGGTCTAGCTGAATCATGCAATTTTAATTTTAACTTTCCTATCCATTTAAATTAAACCTAAGACTATTTACAAATATAATTTGTAAATATTTTTTTTTCTTCTTTTGCATCTTTGTATGACAAAATGTATTTCTTTTGCTTTACAATCACAGGCAAGATCAAAGTACATTGAATGAAAATAAATGAATAAAACATGATTTGTGCTACAAGATGGATTGACAAAATTAGGTGAAGTTTAGGCAGATTATTTTCTCTAATGAAATTGATAGAATTTGCTGACTACTGATTTATTTATACCAATATGAGATAAAAAAGGTAGATATTTCCTTTCTGCATTTTTAGAATCATTATACTGGTCACATCAACTCAAAATGACATTAATCAGGAAACGCATAATGTAGTATATCAGCATGACAATACAATGGAACTTACGTGCATGTTCTTCATGTACTGTTGTATTAACTTCATTCACACACCCTTGAATATCGTTCCATGTGATAAACTCATTTCCTTCCTCCCTTGCTTTGTGTTTAAGCTTGATTAATTCATCAATGTATCTATAGACAGCATAGAAATGCATTAACATAAGTACAGTATGTGATATGGGGACTTAAAGGATCATTCTAGTGAAAACAATATATGGTATAATTTGTTAGAGCATGTCATTTTAGCAATAGTGATGCTGCAAGTCTATATGTTCCACCCCATAAAGGGGCTACAGAGAGCTGCTGGTCCAAAGTGGAAACAGCCAGTGAACAAATCAGGTAAATACCTCTGCTGATTGGTGCACCAACAAGCAGTTTCCTGCAGTACTTTAACTATGTGTTTAATACTTTTGCAGGGATGAAACACATAGACTTGCAGTGTTGGCAGTGCTAAAATTACATACTAAAATTACATGCTTTAGAGAATTAAGCTATGTCATTTAATTTTTTCCCCACTAGTATTTCCCATTAATAGTGGATAACAATCAAACAAAACATGAATCATGGGAGATATAATATACACTAAACCCTTAAATGGATATTAAATGCATACATAATATAAAAACAAAAAATAATTTATACCGTTTTATATATAAAAACATTTTACTTTAATGTCTCTCTAAAATATATGAAAGGGTAATTGCATTTATACAAATACAAATAATACAATTGTAACTAAATTGTTATAATAATAAATAAAAACTTAAAGGGACATAATACTCATATGCTAAATTACTTGAAACGGATGCAGTATAACTGTAAAAAGCTGACAGGAAAATATCACCTGAGCATCTCTATGTAAAAAAGGAAGTTATTTTACCTCCTCAGCTCAGCAGAGTAAGTTCTGTGTAAAAAGTTATACTCAGCTGCTCCCAGCTGCAGGTAAAAAAATAATAATGAAGAAATGAACTGCAGTCAATCCGCATCAGCAGTGCTGAGGCCATGAACTCTTTTACTGTGATCTCATGAGATTTGACTTAACTCTCATGAGATTTCATAGTAAACTTCCTTTAAACTGAATAGGGAAATAACATGAGAGTGCATGAGGCTCAACCCCTTAGCTGTCCCGGGACAGACATACTGATTTGCTGCTTAGAAGTCCTTTACAATGGAATGTGGCTACTGAGGAACTTTTGAGGTAAAATATCTTTCTTTTTTACATAGAGATGTTCAGGTGATATTTTCTTGTCAGCTTTTTACAGCTATACTGCATCACTTTCAAGCGTTTCAACATTTGGGTATTATGGCCCTTTAATGAATATGTGCACTGTGGCCACCTGTGAATCCAAGAATAGTTCCTGGGGTCATTTTGTTCAGCAGAAGTTTGACAACATTATTTATTTGATAATATTAATTAATTAACCCCTTATTTTCTATAGGGAAAATCTTCAGGAAGAGCAGATAAATAGCATTATAACCTTCAATAAAGTGAAATTAGTAGCTAATGCTACAAGCTTGCAGCAGCAAAAAAAATGTTGGGGTCCTGATCGGCCAATAAAAAAATGACGATTGCATACTTGGCTGACACAGGAATCCATCAAAGGACAATTCCATGAACCAAAAAAAGCTTAAATGTTCTTCTTTTTCTAATAAAAATAGCAAACGAAGAAAAATTGATAATAGGAGAAAATTAGAAAGTTGCTTAAAAGTGCATGCTCTATCTGAATCACAAAAGAAAAATTTTGGGTTCAGTGTCCCTTTAAGCTGGATAATAAGTCATAGCCCAGCCTTGTACACACCTCTGCAGGTTTTCATCCTCTACATCCATCAGGCCAGTGACTGGGTTGGTCAGCTGTTTTGCTATGGTGTTGACATCCCCCACATCTAATGCTCGGTTAATCAGAGCCACTGAAGACAGCATTTCTACAGCAACTGAGAGCTCTGGGTGGGTAAGGTTACCCTAGCAAAGGAACATCATGGTCATTATTAGCACAGAACAGAAATAATAAAACAAATATACTGCAAATGAAACATCAAACATAACATAACTACTTAAACGTTTAACTAGAAACAGAAAACAAATATATAATACAGGTAGCTGACTAAAAGTCTTTCGGTATATTCCTAAAGGAAGAAATAAAAGCCAAATTCCAGCACTGACTGCAATCTATAAGAACATATCCACTTCCAAACTAGGTAGCTGCCCTTGCTATTGAGAAACCATGGAAGTCTACAGACATTTGCACAAGGGGGTTATAGGGGGGGAGAGGGCACAACAAATAAAACATTCAAGCAAAATGAGGTCAGTGGCAGCATATGTAGAAGGAGATAGTTGCTTGATGCACAAATGAGCTGCTCATTATTTTAAATATGTTAGTTAATTGACCTTGAAACAGTGAATCAAGTATGTGCTGCGTTTTTTACAAATTTGAAGGTTTGTGGCAACCCTGCGTCAAGCAAATCTATGTGCATAATTTTTCCAATACATACACACACACACATATATATATATATATATATAGTCGGTGGCCCAGCACTCCAACCTTGGCGGTGTGTTAACAACCTGGGTGCAATCCTCAAGGAACATAGTATACATTTATGTAAAGAAGGGCACACTCAGGATTCTTTGTAGAGACAGTAAATATGTTTATTTGTACATTACAAAAATTTAATTTGTAGAAAATCAAAGTCGACATTTCGGCCCACATACGGGCCTTCTTCAAGATGAAATTTATCTTACTTTATACATATATACACACACATACATACATACATACATTCACACGCTCAACCAAAGATTATGACTCACTGTGGGCTCAGATGATGGTTCGCATTTTTTAGCAAGTATTTTTTAATTATGTTATGTACATTGTTTTTTTTAGACATAATGCTATTGCACACTTAAAGGGATACTGAAACCAAAAAAATTTCTTTCGGGATTCAGATACAGCATGCAATTTTAAGCAACTTTCTAATTTACTTCTATTATCAATTTTTCTTCATTCTCTTGCTATCTTTATTTGAAAAAGAAGGCCTCTAAGCTAAGAAGCCAGCACATTTTTGGTTCAGAACCATGGACAGTACTTGTTTATTGGTGCTGTCCGATCAGCAAGGACAACCCAGTTTGTTCACCAAAAATGGGCCGGCATCTAAACTTACATTCTTGCTTTTCAAATAAACATACCAAGAGAATGAAGAAAATGTGATAATAGGAGTAAATTGGAAAGTTGCTTAAAATTGCATGCTCTATCTGAATCACAAAAGAAAAAAATTGGGTTCAGTGTCCCTTTAATAGACCACGGTATGGTGTAAGTATAATTTTATATGTACTGGGAAACCCAAAAATTAGTTTGACTCTTTATTGCGATGGTCTGGAATTGAACATCCAATATCTCTGAGGTATGCTTGAGCCAACCATTGCATTCAAGTTATTTTATTAGTATAATCTGTTAAATCATTTGTTCTAAAAGAAGCTATCCTCAGTAAAATAACACTTGCTTACAATTCTCAAACCTGACTTCCAACAGTATAAATTCTACACCTCGCTCCCATAAATTTGTTTTGCTTCAGTGTTATAGTTTTACCAATTTCTACTTTAAAGCTGTTACCACTATTAATTACAGTAATAGCTATATTTTTTTTGCTTAATATTATTTTCAAAAGCCAACTTTTTTTTTGAGAGCCATGCTAAGGCTCAACGCTTATGAAATTCAGCTGTGCTGAAAAGTGTTGATAAATCATCACATTACCTCTGGACTCTGCTGCTGCAATGTGACCAGCTCCCTCTGGTACAGTTCTGATGCAAAGGGGAAAACTTCTGGAAGTTGGGCATCTGGGTTCATTAACTCATTCACGGTCTCTTCAGCAACACCATTCCTGATAGCTTTATTAATTCTGACCACAGCTGCTAATCCTGAGGAAAAAAGTTAAAGTAATGATTAATGGTGACTGCTTGCAAGGACATTTATAAAGTGTTAAAAAGATATTCAGCTTTCCCATATCTGAATATTGTTGTGAGCTCATTTTTTAACACAAAAAAAATACAAGTTTCTTTTTACCCTTTAAAGGGACATGAAACTAAAAATTTTAAAATGTATCATTCAGACAGAGCATGCAATTTTAAACAACTTTCCAATTTACATCTTTTATCAAATGTGCTTCATTCTCTTACTATCTTTTAAGGAAGGAGCAGCAATGCACTACTAGGCACTAGCCGGACATTTTAGGTAAGCCAATGGCAAGATGCATATATGTGTAGCCCTTAATCAGCATCTATCTCCGAGTAGTTCATTGTTGCCCATACGCTTACCTATGTATGCTTTTCAACAAAGAATACTAAGAGATAATATAAGTAAATTGGAAAGTTTTTTAAGTTGCATGATATACCTAAACCACAAAAGTTTTTTGATGTTACTGTCCCTTTAAGTACCAGTGGTAGTTTGCAAATTACAGTTAAAGGGTTTATCCTATATATAAATATATTTTATTGTAAACTCCAAACCCATTGCCTCCTCCATCAGATATGTGTATGATGGGTATGTAAGTCTTTAGGGGGCTAATGATCATCAGTATAGTTTAGACTTACTCATGTTAAGTTTAAAAAGTCATGTGTATATTAACTAGTGCATCTATGAAGAATTACTGTATTGGTTTCATAGCATTAAAGGAAGAGTTTAAAGGGACATTAAACCCAAAAAATGTTCTTTCATGATTTAGAAACAGCATGCAGTTTTAAACAACTTTCTAATTTACTTCTATTATCTAATTTGCTTCATTCTCTTGATATTCTTTGCTGAAAAGCATATATAGATAGGCTCAGTAGCTGCTGATTGGTTGCTGCACATAGATGCCTTGTGTGATTGGCTCTCCATGTGCATTGTTCTTTCTTCAACAAAGGATATCTAAAAAATGAAGCAAATTATATAATAGAAGTAAATTGGAAAGTTGTTTAAAATTGTATTCTCTATCTGAATCATGAAAGAAAAAATGTGGGTTTAGTGTCCCTTTAAATTCTCTGTCATGTGATGTTACAAACTTATTTTCCTGCATAAACCCTAACTACTTTACATTGATAAATGCTACATCTATACAGACAGGCATTGATTTCTTACAGCAGCTATAGTTAAACCATTAGCATAAAGAATAATTTAAAAAATAACTAATTGCTGTATGGATAGAAGAGTAATTTGTTCTCATTAAAGTGTTAATGTAGGTGGGGAGGGGCACATCTGGGAGCAGTGCCATGTATTAGTGGCTTCTAGAAAAATGAACCAGGGAGAGAACGCTCTGACTCAACCCTGACTCATTCCTGGCATCATCACACCAAGTTGCAAAGCAGAGATCTTGGCTTCCTGGGTACTTACTGCGCTGATACTGCTGGGCTGCACCGTTAGCGGCATCAATACCAGACTGCAGCTCTTCCTTCTGCAGAAAACCAGGGAACCCATTCTGTGCAGGAGAGAAAAAAAGGAGGGATAAAAATGTAGAATCAGCACTTCCAAAACATATAGATGTATACATTGAATATCTGTACTTTAATATTTTAAATCTTTTCTATTTTAGATTCAGCACATTTTTAAAACAAACAAAAAAAAGGTCTTGATTGTAGTGAAGTGGATTAAAGCAATTTGAAGAATTTGTAAAAAATGACCACCCTTGTTCTGTTTCCATGGCAATTGTTAAAGTCTTTCTCTCACTGAAACATTTACTTGTAAAGCACTTTCTCCCTCAGACAGGTAAAAAACATAAAACAACTTGTATCTGCTTTACATATAGTTTGATAGATATCAGCAAAGCCTCATTAAAAAAAAAAATCATACAACCTAAGTATATTTCACCTTTCCTCAAAACAACACAATATTAAACATATGTAAGATTGACTTTGCAAATCTAATCTATCAAATTCAAACGGATTTAAATCCTAATTCTAAGGTTATAGATCAAATTCCTTTGCTAAAAATGAAGATCTACCAACTGTGCTGTGAGTGTAAGCCAGTAATACACACTGTACAGGTAGCCCTCAGTTCTGTTCCTGAAGGAATAGTTATATAAAAATGAACCTTCTTCTATAAAAGTCAATGGTAAATTCCAGAACCCTCTCAAAATTGACAAACTAAATACAATAATATTATATGAAAAGCACACTATGAATATAAAAACTAATTAATGTAACAAAATCTGAAACTTTTAGCAATATAAGCTACAAGTTAAATCTACAAAAACACAAAACACAATATTTCTAAATACTGTGCATTTAAGTGCAGAGTCTCTTTAATTACTGTGCAAAAATATCTTAGTTTTAAATAAATATTGTTGCTAATGTAGCCTTTCAAAGACTCTTTACATAAAAAGTAATATGTACATTTCTTATCTCCTACTTTTGGGTTATGACTGAGAACACATTTATACACAATGTCCAGCAAAACAGTGCAATATAGAGCTAGATTACAAATGGAGTGCTAATATATAGCGTGCACGCAAACGGGCAAGCATGCGGTAGCAATTAGCACCAGAGGTCAGAAATGGTATTACGAGTGGATCACAAATATCGCGCTTGCGTTAGCGCAATTTTGTGCTCTACTCGTAATCTAGCCCATAGTTTTTTTTATTAGAAAAGCCTTGTCTGTCTACAAAGAAATAATGCATTGATTAAAATGGTCTTAAATAGCATCGTTCTTGAGCTATTTTTTTAAAAATTGTAGTAAAAAGAATATTTGGAAGATTGCTGCTAACAGATTAGACTGATGTCCTTGAAATCTTTCATTCAGTTACTACAAGGAAAAATAAATCACACACCCAAACCCAGCTCTCTCTTAAACACAGAGCCTTTTGTATGACATGTGTCTATTTATAAGTCTGCACATACAAGAGCCTTACAGGAGTCTGTGGGCATGTAAAATGATTCACACCCAGGTGCTCCCTCACTCAGGCAATAAAACCTACAGGTCTGACACAGATGTATAAAAGCTATATGGTTTGAATGGATGCAGACCAAGACTGAAAAAGCATTTCATGGTCTTTTATTCTACTTACAAAACATGATTATCTATTGACTACACCATCAAAAGGTTGAAATATCAAAGGAGTTTTAAAACAACAACATCCATTTATTACCCAAAATTACAATTATTCACTTTGTGGATACAAAAGACAATCTTTTTTTATGTGGATACACCCTAACAGATTCAGAGAATATAAAGAACAGGCTGATATGAGAGCACTAAATTATATACAAGTAATGTCTTGGGTCTTATAAATGGTTCGGTTGTTATCTAAAAAAGTAGGCATGTGCATTCGGATCATTCGTGATGATAGGAATGCGGAAGAAGGCAGGTCTTAACACTAAAGTTTCTGAAAATGTTGAATGCGAATTTGTGCAGTTCTGCTATACCAAAAAAAGCTGCAAAATAAGACCTTAAAACTATAAAAAAATAATATATATATATATTTATATACATACACACACACACACACACGCAACACACCGAGAAAGTCTAGCACTCGCTTACAAGCTCTCAGCTAAGATTAAAAGCAAAACTGGAAGAGTTAGTTACTGCATCTGACCAAATGGGACAAGCCCAGGTACCACGTCAAGGTCTCTTCCAAAACCTGGGTCCCTAATACAGCCATACAAATGCAAGCTTTCAATCAAACAAACTGGGAACAAGTCAGGGTCCACAGACTTATGTAATTACCCTAGACATATACAAAACACGGAAGGGGGCTGCACTCTCAGACTGGACTGGGTACACATCCCATGACCCTGCAACATGCTCAGCCCTGGGTGCTATAGCACTCTCAGGAAGCTGTGCTGTCTCCAGAGTCACAGGCAGTTAACCCCAGACAAGCCTGGGTGCAAGGCCCATAGGGAAAATTAAAAAATAAATTAATACAACACACAGAGAAAGTCCAGCACTCGCTTACTAGCTCTCAGCTAAGATTAAAAGTGAAACTGGAAGAGTTGGTTACCGCATTTGGCCAAATGGGACAAGCCCAGGTACCATGTCAAGGTCTCTTCCAAAACCAGGGTCCCTAATACAGCCATACAAATGCAGGCTCAAACTAGGAACAAGTCTGGGTACACGTACTTATGTAATCACCCTAAACATATACAAAACATGGAAGGGGGCTGCACTCTCAGACTGGACTGGGTACACATCCCATGACCCTGCAACATGCTCAGCCCTGGGTGCTATAACACTCTCAGGAAACTGTGCTGTCTCCAGAGTCACAGGCAGTTAACACCAGACTGCCTGTGACTCTGGAGGATCTTGACAAACTGTATTTTGGAAAAAAGTGACTATATCAGAGAGCCTTGTTACCATTATTGATTGCACTTTTCTTATTATTTCTAACAGTGACGGGGTACACTGTGTCAATACTAAGGCAGCACGCTAATCATATTGGGTGGGCGAGAAGTTTCTTGTTAATAGTGTATTGTACAGTATATACTGAATAAGACATATCTTTAGTTTACTCTGGTATTGCAATACGCTTACAATATACAATAGGGATTCTTACCTATACCGAGATAAAAAAGCTTTAGGGCAGCTTATAGCCTTATAAAAAGAGTAGAATATCAAAAACCGCTACAAAAAGGTTTAACGCTGGTGATTGTTCTTGACTTCACACACACACACATACACATATATATATATACATATACATACACACATATAAAAAGACTCTGTTTTTGTTTAAACGAGCGATAGCAAAAATGCTAGAAATTCTCTGGAATTCCCGATAGTGAAGGGGTTAAAGTAGTTTCTGAAATAAGAAAAGCACGTTTCTAAACAACTAATCCCCAGGAATTAATTGCTCACTAGCGTATAAGGACAATTCCTATAGCTCTATTTGCACAAAGGAACATACCAATACAAGTATAAAACAAAAGCTGGAAATTAAATGGTACTTAACAAAAGAAAACTCAAAGCTTGAAACCCAATTTTTTCAGGAGGGAGTGAAAGACCCATTCTATGGGTTATCTAAAATAAGGGAGTGGGGTAGTAAAATCTAATGGTGGTTTTTGCTTAATAATAATACTAATACTAATAATATAAATAATAATAATAAACAATTGCTTAGCATCAAATGCAGAAATAAATCTTTCCTTTCAAATCTGGCTTCAGCACAGACACCCATCAGTTTTAATCCCAGTGGCACTGGTACCCTTGTTACTTGATCAGATGAAAATCAAAACTGAAATCAAACAATCCATCTTGAATTTGTGCTGTTTACCAGAACAGAGCTTTCACAATGTTATTGTGGGATCAGTTTAAGTTGTTCTTGACACATTTGCCTGTCCTATGTATATGTAGAGAAATAACCACATCTAGGGTATATAGGTTCTTCACATTTATCAGGATAAAATGTTAGAAACAAATGTCAAGAAACATTAAAGGGACAGTCTAGGCCAAAATAAACTTTCATGATTCAGATAGAACATGTGATTTTAAACAATTTTCCAATTTACTTTTATCACCAATTTTGCTTTGTTCTCTTGGTATTCTTAGTTGAAAGCTTAACCTAGGAGGTTCATATGCTAATTTCTTAGACCTTGAAGCCCACCTCTTTCAGATTGCATTTTAACAGTTTTCCACCGCTAGAGGGTGTTAGTTCACGTATTTCATATAGATAACACTGTGCTCGTGCACGAGAAGTTATCTGGGAGCAGGCACTGATTGGCTGGACTGCAAGTCTGTCAAAAGAATTGAAAAAAGGGGCAGTTTGCAGAGGCTTAGATACAATATAATCACAGAGGTTAAAAGTATATTATTATAACTGTGTTGGTTATGCAAAACTGGGAAATGGGTAATAAAGGGATTATCTATCTTTTAAAAGAATAAAAATTCTGGTGTAGACTGTCCCTTTAACTCAAAGCCTATTTTAGACAGAAGTTTTTGAATGAGTCAATGAAAATGTTGTCTGGAAGGGAGATCAAACAAGGGAAAGTCTCAAGGACCAGAGAAGCAGCATGAACTTACATTTATAGTGAATGCAGACTACTGCTTGAATATACTGTTATATCAATAATCTCTGGTTCTTTAACCCCTTAAGGACCACAGCACTTTTTCATTTTCTGTCCATTTGGGACCAAGGCTATTTTTACATTTCTGCGGTGTTTGTGTTTAGCTGTAATTTTCCTCTTACTCATTTACTGTACCCACACATATTATATACTGTTTTTCTCGCCATTAAATGGACTTTCTAAACATACCATTATTTTCATCATATCTTATAATTTACTATAAAAAAAATTTATAAAATATGAGGAAAAAATGGAAAAAAACACACTTTTTCTAACTTTGACCCCCAAAATCTGTTACACATCTACAACTACCAAAAAACACCATGCTAAATAATTTCTAAATTTTGTCCTGAGTTTAGAAATACCCAATGTTTACATGTGCTTTGCTTTTTTTGCAAGTTATAGGGAAATAAATACAAGTAGCACTTTGCTATTTCCAAACCACTTTTTTTTAAAATTAGCGCTAGTTACATTGGGACACTGATATCTTTCAGGAATCCCTGAATATCCCTTGACATGCATATATTTTTTTTTAGAAGACATCCCAAAGTATTGATCTAGGCCCATTTTGGTATATTTCATGCCACCATTTCACTACCAAATGTGATCAAATAAAAAAATTTGTTCACTTTTTCACAAATTGTTTCACAAACTTTAGGTTTCTCACTGAAATTATTTACAAACAACTTGTGCAATTATGGCACAAATGGTTGTAAATGATTCTCTGGGATCCGCTTTGTTCAGAAATTGCAGACATATATGGCTTTGGCATTGCTTTTTTGTATTTAGAAGGCCGCAAAATGCCACTGCGCACCACACATGTATTATGCCCAGCATTGAAGGGGTTAATTAGGAAGCTTGTAGGGAGCTTTTAGGGTTAATTTTAGCTTTAGTATAATGTAGTAGACAACCCAAAGTATTGATCTAGGCCCATTTTGGTATATTTCATGCCACCATTTCACCACCAAATGCTAACAAATAAAAATAAAGCGTTACATTTTTCACAATTTTAGGTTTCTCACTGAAATTATTTACAAACAGCTTGTGCAATTATGGCATAAATGGTTGTAAAAGCTTCTCTGGGATCCCCTTTGTTCAGAAATAGCAGATATATATGGCTTTGGCTTTGCTTTTTGGTAATTAGAAGGCAGCTAAATGCCGTTGCGCACCACACGTGTATAATGCCCAGCATTGAAGGGGTTAATTAGGGAGCTTGTAGGGAGCTTGCAGGGTTAATTTTAGCTTTAGTGTAGGTATCAACCTCCCACATGACACATCACACCCCCTGATCCCTCCCAAACAGCTCTCTTCCCTCCCCCACCCCACAATTGTCCCCGCCATCTTAAGTACTGGCAGTAAGTCTGCCAGTACTAAAATAAGAGTTTTTTGGGGATTTAAAAAAAAAAAAAAGATAATTCTGCTCTGTAGGATCCCCCCTTAGCCCCCAACTTCCCTGATCCCCCCCCCCAAACAGCTCTCTAACCCCCCTCTCGGCCTTATTATGCGCCATATTGGGTACTGGCAGCTTTCCTTTTTTACGGACACTGAGATATATAGTTAAATATTAAGATAGAAAAAAGTATATTACATTATATGAGCATTCGCTCATATAATATGTCAAAAATCAAACAAAGATCGATGTGCAGGTTACAACTACTGTATAATTAACCTATTTCATATATGGAGTACTAACGGATTCATGCTATAATTAATATATAAGCAACATACTAAGCAACAGCTAAATTTGCAAAGAGCTATTATACCACGATGGTGAAAATAAAATGGCTATATAGAGTCTCCGAATTATATGCATCTTTAGTGCATATAAACCTTATTGGAAAGGAACTTAATTTGGATCCCAGTCTTATTAATGACATTTGCCCATATTATTGCCCATGTTATATCATCTATGGAGGGTATGAGACATTGAATTTTAAGACTCAATACCCTCTTGGACATTTTATTTTCACCATGGTGGTATATTTGCAATTTTAGTTGTTGCTTGGTATGCTGCTTATACATTAATTATAGCATGAATTAGTTAATACTCCATATATAAAATAAGAGGTTTATATATATATATATATATATATATATATATATATATATATATATATATATATATATATATATATATATATATATATATATTATATGAGTGAGTGCTGGGTAGTAATATACTTTTTTCTATCTTAATATTTAACTATACACACACACACACATATATATAAGTGCAAAAAGCCAGCACTCACTATTCCAATAGCAAGCCGGGGTGCACCCCACAGTAAAGTATTCAAGGAAGGCAAAATAGAGCACTCACAAGTGAAAAAAATAAAGTTTATTGTTTTGTCACTTGTCTGATGACGGGGTCACACCCCAAAAACGTTTACTATATGGAATAAATCACCTTTACTCACGGTGAGTGCTCTCTTTTGCCTTCCATATATATATCACGCCCTGACGAAGCCCGTAAAGCAACTTGGATGCACGGGTGAAACGCGCGTCGGCATAGGTCCAGCCGACCGGATCACGTGATGTGCGTGTGAGGATTTCAAAGTAAAGAACTTACAACAAGCCTTGCGGTTTCTTAACAGGCACATTTAGAAGCAAAGTCCGGATCAACACCTGACATTTACTGTCATGGACTTACAGCTACCTGGCACGGCCGACAAACCACTGAATCTATCAGGTCGTATGGTTCCTTACTGTCATTAGATTCCTTGCCGCTAACTGTACTAACCAGCTCTGGCTTATGTGCGTGAACTTTCGCACCTGGCAAACGCCACTCTGTCGAGAGGGGGCACGGCTCTCCTTAAGAACTTACAAGGATCATAGCTCATCTAATAACAAATGGATGGATGCATGCTGAGTACTAACATTCTTTTGCTTCTCTGCATAGCATATACTAACGCTGTTTGCTTCAATGTGTCAATTGGTCATTTCAGACATCAACCTATGCCTTGTTTTTGAGTTTACTTATGTTATTTCCATATGAAGATTGAAATATATGGCTCATTAACCCATGTACATATCCTGAGGGCGTGTCTCCATCTGATCACTTAGATCCCATTACACAACCTGCCCGACCTTTCATACCTCCTGAGAGAGGTGTCGGATGCAGCAGGGTGTAGTTGATCTTTGGTACACACTTTCCCTCTGTATATATTTTCTATATTGTACATATTGCAAGGTATGCCTGATAATCATATTCCGCTTGTCATAAGGCTGTCATTACTTTCTTAGATCCCACATTCCGTTTAACCTGCCCAGCAATTACCTCTTCACAGGGGTGCTGTGTGCAGCCGGGTGTAGGAAGTGTGACAGGCTTTACTTTAGCCAGCTCTGCATCTTGCTGCATTTACAATTTTGGGCAATTTGTCTCGCACATCCCCTGACCGGTCAGGTTTTGTCTATTGGACTCGATAGGTCCTATAGTATTGTTTCTTAGTAATATATTTTTGTTGCAATTAGATTTTGTACTTCCACACACGGTGGATTCTGCCTATCCTTGCAGTGCAAAGGCGGAGGGAGGACACCCATATGCCATCTCCTTTACAATTTATGTATATTGAATTATGCTAGTAAAATATTGATTACCTTCAAAAGAGTGCTGTTTCCCTGTCTTTTTTTCAACCTGGCTACTTTCCAGGATGAGTTCTCTTGTTATGTCTCACTATACATAAATATATATATATATATATATATATATATATATATATATTATTACTGCTCACATCTTTACGGTGCGCACAAGTGCTAATTCAACCCACCTGAGTGTATGCAAGTGTCCTGAATGCCCTGGTAAACATTTAATTGTGAAATGAAAAGTCACATTACACCCTGGCGAAAAATATTATGGCCAAAAAAGGCCTAAAACCTGGGATGGGAATTTTACGCCAGCACGAAAACTAAATACGCAACTGACACTGATCAGACTGCATACAAATCTAATATTACTTTAATTAGATCTCACTCAAATTGCAATATATCATTCTGATTTCTGCCTTATAGCTAGGTATGTGTGTGACTTCAACAAATGCTTTCTGAGACATAGATGGTCTTAACATTGTACATTTTACTACGCAGTGGAAACAATAAAAATCTTTATAAAATATGCACAAGTGTTTTTTTACTCTTAAAGGGACATGACACCCACATTTTTTCTTTCATGATTTAGAAAGAGAATGCATGTTTAAACATCTTTCTAATTTACTTCTATTATCTAATTTGTGTTATTCTCTTGATATTCTTTGCTGTAAAGCATATCTAGATATGCTCAGTAGCTGCTGATTGGTTGCTGCACATAGAAGCCTCATGTGATTGGCTCACCCATGTGCATTGCTTTTTCTTAAAATAAGGATATCTAAAAAATGAAGCAAAATAAATAATAGAAGTAAATTGTAATGTTGTTTAAATTTGTATGTTCTATCTGAATCATGAAAGAAAGATTTTAGGTTTAGTGGCCCTTTAGGTACAATTTACAACTAAATTAGCATCTAGGCCAGGGGTGGCAAAAATATATTGTAGTTGCATACTGTAAGTTTTTCTGCAGTCCTACAATTTATTAACATACTGGATGAGAAGACAAGGGGCGCCAACATAGTGTAAATCGTATATATGTGATGTAAAACAATAATTCGCATAAGATCTACTCAGAAATAAAGTGGCACCTTGAATGAACTAGGTGCGTGCAGGCAGGCTGACATTCAGGACCAGCAGTCAGTACGCTGGAGGTCTCACCCGGGAGACCTATGGATAAGTAGGTGAATGTAGAGGGAAAAACAGCTGTGGATAATGGAGAAAGCCGGATCGCCAATGAAGGAATTCAAACGGCTGTGCTAGTGTTCCAAAGTGCTGCTCACACAGTCGAGCTTAATCCCAGGCAAACTGACAGAGTCAGTATAGAAGATTGTGCTGGTTAAAAATCCCACTGGAAAGAAGAGCTGCAAGTAGCAATAATAGAGAAGCAAAAAACCGGGTCTGGCTTAAAAACGTAATATTTATTTGCTACGCGTGAGACCTCCAGCGTACTGACTGCTGGTCCTGAATGTCAGCCTGCCTGCACGCACCTAGTTCATTCAAGGTGCTACTTTATTTGTGAGTAGATCTTATGCAAATTATTGTTTTACATCACATATATACGATTTACACTATGTTGGCGCCCCTTGTCTTCTCCTCCTCCTAGATATCCTGACTCACCACACCGTGGACACAAGCGGAGCAAGCCTAACACCTGAATACACAAACTTTATATTGTTTATTTTGAAGTGGACTTTCCTTTTTTACGGACACTGATATATATATATATATATATATATATATATATATATATTCAAATATATATATACAGGGAGTGCAGAATTATTAGGCAAGTTGTATTTTTGAGGATTACTTTTATTATTGAACAACAACCATGTTCTCAATGAACCCAAAAAACTCATTAATATCAAAGCTAATTAGTTTTGGAAGTAGTTTTTAGTTTGTTTTTAGTTATAGCTATTTTAGGGGGATATCTGTGTGTGCAGGTGACTATTACTGTGCATAATTATTAGGCAACTTAACAAAAAACAAATATATACCCATTTCAATTATTTATTTCAACCAGTGAAACCAATATAACATCTCAACATTCACAAATATACATTTCTGACATTCAAAAACAAATCAGTGACCAATATAGCCACCTTTCTTTGCAAGGACACTCAAAAGCCTGCCATCCATGGATTCTGTCAGTGTTTTGATCTGTTCACCATCAACATTGCGTGCAGCAGCAACCACAGCCTCCCAGACACTGTTCAGAGAGGTGTACTGTTTTCCCTCCTTGTAAATCTCACATTTGATGATGGACCACAGGTTCTCAATGGGGTTCAGATCAGGTGAACAAGGAGGCCTTGTCATTAGATTTTCTTCTTTTATACCCTTTCTTGCCAGCCACGCTGTGGAGTACTTGGACGCGTGTGATGGAGCATTGTCCTGCATGAAAAACATAATTTATGCTTACCTGATAAATTCCTTTCTTCTGTTGTGTGATCAGTCCACGGGTCATCATTACTTCTGGGATATTATCTGCTCCCCTACAGGAAGTGCAAGAGGATTCACCCAGCAGAGTTGCTATATAGCTCCTCCCCTCTACGTCACCTCCAGTCATTCGACCAAAGACCAACGAGAAAGGAGAAACCAAGGGTGTAGTGGTGACTGAATTATAATTTAAAAAATATGTACCTGCCTTAAAAAACAGGGCGGGCCGTGGACTGATCACACAACAGAAGAAAGGAATTTATCAGGTAAGCATAAATTATGTTTTCTTCTGTTATGTGTGATCAGTCCACGGGTCATCATTACTTCTGGGATACCAATACCAAAGCAAAAGTACACGGATGACGGGAGGGATAGGCAGGCTCATTATACAGAAGGAACCACTGCCTGAAGAACCTTTCTCCCAAAAATAGCCTCCGAAGAAGCAAAAGTGTCAAATTTGTAAAATTTGGAAAAAGTATGAAGCGAAGACCAAGTTGCAGCCTTGCAAATCTGTTCAACAGAGGCCTCATTCTTAAAGGCCCAAGTGGAAGCCACAGCTCTAGTGGAATGAGCTGTAATTCTTTCAGGAGGCTGCTGTCCAGCAGTCTCATAGGCTAAACGTATTATGCTACGAAGCCAAAAAGAGAGAGAGGTAGCAGAAGCTTTTTGACCTCTCCTCTGTCCAGAATAAACGACAAACAGGGAAGAAGTTTGGCGAAAATCTTTAGTTGCCTGCAAGTAGAACTTGAGGGCACGAACTACATCCAGATTGTGTAGAAGACGTTCCTTCTTTGAAGAAGGATTTGGACACAAGGATGGAACAACAATCTCTTGATTGATATTCCTGTTAGTGACTACCTTAGGTAAGAACCCAGGTTTAGTACGCAGAACTACCTTGTCTGAGTGAAAGATCAGATAAGGAGAATCACAATGTAGGGCTGATAACTCAGAGACTCTTCGAGCCGAGGAAATAGCCATTAAAAATAGAACTTTCCAAGATAACAATTTTATATCAATGGAATGAAGGGGTTCAAACGGAACACCCTGTAAAACGTTAAGAACTAAGTTTAAACTCCATGGCGGAGCAACAGTTTTAAACACAGGCTTGATCCTAGTTAAAGCCTGACAAAAGGCCTGGATGTCTGAATTTTCTGACAGATGCCTGTGTAACAAGATGGACAGAGCTGAGATCTGTCCCTTTAATGAGCTAGCCGATAAACCCTTTTCTAAACCTTCTTGTAGAAAAGACAATATCCTAGGAATCCTAACCTTACTCCAGGAGTAATCTTTGGATTCACACCAGTATAGGTATTTACGCCATATTTTATGGTAAATCTTTCTGGTAACAGGCTTCCTAGCCTGTATCAGGGTATCAATAACCGACTCAGAAAAACCACGTTTTGATAAAATCAAGCGTTCAATTTCCAAGCAGTCAGCTTCAGAGAAGTTAGACTTTGATGTTTGAATGGACCCTGAATCAGAAGGTCCTGTCTTAGAGGTAGAGACCAAGGCGGACAGGATGACATGTCCACTAGATCTGCATACCAAGTCCTGCGCGGCCATGCAGGCGCTATTAGAATCACTGATGCTCTCTCCTGTTTGATTTTGGCAATCAATCGAGGAAGCAGTGGGAAGGGTGGAAACACATAAGCCATCCTGAAGTTCCAAGGTGCTGTCAAAGCATCTATCAGAACCGCTCCCGGATCCCTGGATCTGGATCCGTAGCGAGGAAGTTTGGCGTTCTGGCGAGACGCCATGAGATCTATCTCTGGTTTGCCCCAACGTTGAAGTATTTGGGCAAAGACCTCCGGATGAAGTTCCCACTCCCCCGGATGAAGAGTCTGGCGACTCAAGAAATCCGCCTCCCAGTTCTCCACTCCCGGGATGTGGATTGCTGACAGGTGGCAAGAGTGAGACTCTGCCCAGCGAATTATCTTTGATACTTCTATCATTGCTAGGGAGCTTCTTGTCCCTCCTTGATGGTTGATGTAAGCTACAGTCGTGATGTTGTCCGACTGAAACCTGATGAACCCCCGAGTCTTTAACTGGGGCCAAGCTAGAAGGGCATTGAGAACTGCTCTCAATTCCAGAATGTTTATTGGCAGGAGACTTTCCTCCTGACTCCATTGTCCCTGAGCCTTCAGAGAATTCCAGACAGCGCCCCAACCTAGAAGGCTGGCGTCTGTTGTTACAATTGTCCAGTCCGGCCTGCTGAACGGCATCCCCCTGGACAGATGTGG
The DNA here is from genome assembly GCF_027579735.1 of Bombina bombina. Taxonomy (NCBI): domain Eukaryota; kingdom Metazoa; phylum Chordata; class Amphibia; order Anura; family Bombinatoridae; genus Bombina; species Bombina bombina. The sequence continues at coordinate 663,687,874 of NC_069504.1, read as the reverse complement.
CCGAGAAAGCCACCATAGAAGAGAGTTTCTGGTCTCTTGATCCAGATTCAGAGTGGGGGACAAATCTGAGTAATCCCCATTCCACTGACTCAGCATGCACAATTGCAGCGGTCTGAGATGTAGGCGTGCAAAGGGAACTATGTCCATTGCTGCTACCATTAAGCCGATCACCTCCATGCATTGAGCTACTGACGGGAGTTGAATGGAATGAAGGACACGGCATGCATTTAGAAGCTTTGTTAATCTGTCTTCTGTCAGATAAATCTTCATTTCTACAGAATCTATAAGAGTCCCCAAGAATGGAACTCTTGTGAGAGGAAAGAGAGAACTCTTCTTTTCGTTCACTTTCCATCCATGCGACCTTAGAAATGCCAGAACTAACTCTGTATGAGACTTGGCAGTTTGAAAGCTTGAAGCTTGTATCAGAATGTCGTCTAGGTACGGAGCTACCGAAATTCCTCGCGGTCTTAGTACCGCCAGAAGGGCACCCAGAACCTTTGTAAAGATTCTTGGAGCCGTAGCCAATCCGAATGGAAGGGCTACAAACTGGTAATGCCTGTTTAAGAAGGCAAACCTTAGATACCGGTAATGATCTTTGTGAATCGGTATGTGAAGGTAAGCATCCTTTAAATCCACTGTGGTCATGTACTGACCCTCTTGGATCATGGGTAAGATTGTCCGAATAGTTTCCATTTTGAACGATGGAACTCTTAGGAATTTGTTTAGGATCTTTAAATCCAAGATTGGCCTGAAAGTTCCCTCTTTTTTGGGAACCACAAACAGGTTTGAGTAAAACCCTTGTCCTTGTTCCGACCGCGGAACCGGATGGATCACTCCCATTAATAATAGATCTTGTACACAGCGTAGAAACGCGTCCTTCTTTATTTGGTTTGTTGACAACCTTGACAGATGAAATCTCCCTCTTGGGGGAGAGAATTTGAAGTCTAGAAGGTATCCCTGAGATATGATCTCTAGCGCCCAGGGATCCTGGACATCTCTTGCCCAAGCCTGGGCGAAGAGAGAGAGTCTGCCCCCCACTAGATCCGGTCCCGGATCGGGGGCCCTCGGTTCATGCTGTCTTTGGGGCAGCAGCAGGTTTACTGGCCTGCTTGCCCTTGTTCCAGGACTGGTTAGGCTTCCAGCCTTGTCTGTAACGAGCAACAGCTCCTCCCTGTTTTGGTGCAGTGGAAGTTGGCGCTGCTCCTGCTTTGAAATTCCGAAAGGGACGAAAATTAGACTGTCTAGCCTTAGCTTTGGCTTTGTCTTGAGGTAGAGCGTGGCCCTTACCTCCTGTAATGTCAGCAATAATTTCTTTCAAACCGGGCCCAAATAAAGTTTGCCCCTTGAAAGGTATATTAAGTAATTTGGACTTAGAAGTTACATCAGCCGACCAGGATTTTAGCCACAGCGCCCTGCGTGCCTGAATGGCGAATCCTGAATTCTTAGCCGTAAGTTTGGTTAAATGTACTACGGCCTCCGAAATGAATGAATTAGCTAGTTTAAGGACTCTAAGCCTGTCCGTAATGTCGTCCAGCGTAGCTGAACTAAGGTTCTCTTCCAGAGACTCCATCCAAAATGCTGCCGCAGCCGTGATTGGCGCGATGCATGCAAGGGGTTGTAATATAAAACCTTGTTGAACAAACATTTTCTTAAGGTAACCCTCTAATTTTTTATCCATAGGATCTGAAAAAGCACAGCTATCCTCCACCGGGATAGTGGTACGCTTAGCTAAAGTAGAAACTGCTCCCTCCACCTTAGGGACCGTTTGCCATAAGTCCCGTGTGGTGGCGTCTATTGGAAACATCTTTCTAAATATTGGAGGGGGTGAGAACGGCACACCGGGTCTATCCCACTCCTTAGTAACAATTTCAGTTAATCTCTTAGGTATAGGAAAAACGTCAGTACTCGCCGGTACCGCAAAGTATTTATCCAACCTACACATTTTCTCTGGTATTGCAACAGCGTTACAATCGTTGAGAGCTGCTAAGACCTCCCCTAGTAATACACGGAGGTTTTCCAATTTAAATTTAAAATTTGAAATATCTGAATCCAATCTGTTTGGATCAGAACCGTCACCTACAGAATGAAGCTCTCCGTCCTCATGCTCTGCAAGCTGTGACGCAGTATCAGACATGGCCCTAGAATTATCAGCGCACTCTGTTCTCACCCCAGAGTGATCACGCTTGCCTCTTAGTTCTGGTAATTTAGCCAAAACTTCAGTCATAACAGTAGCCATATCTTGTAATGTTATCTGTAATGGCTGCCCAGATGTACTAGGCGCCATAATATCACGCACCTCCCGGGCGGGAGATGCAGGTACTGACACGTGAGGCGAGTTAGTCGGCATAACTCTCCCCTCGCTGTTTGGTGAAATTTGTTCAATTTGTACAGATTGGCTTTTATTTAAGGTAGCATCAATACAGTTAGTACATAAATTTCTATTGGGCTCCACCTTGGCATTGGAACAAATGACACAGGTATCTTCCTCTGAATCAGACATGTTTAACACACTAGCAATAAACATGCAACTCGGTTACAATTTTATTTAATAAAAACGTACTGTGCCTCAAGAAGCACTAAACGATTAAATGACAGTTGAAATAATGAACTGAAAAACAGTTATAGCATCACTCTTAACAAACAACACAACTTTTTAGCAAAGGTTTGTTCCCATTAGTAAAATAACACTAATTAAATTTTAAACAACGTTTTAAATCACAGTCACTATATAAGTCTCACAGCTCTGCTGAGAGAATCTACCTCCCTTCAAAGAAGTTTGAAGACCCCTGAGTTCTGTTAGAGATGAACCGGATCATGCAGAAAAACTGACTGGAAATTTTTGATGCGTAGCAAAGAGCGCCAAAAACGGCCCCTCCCTCTCACACACAGCAGTGAGAGAGAAACGAAACTGTCATAATTAACACAAGCAAACTGCCAAGTGGAAAAATAATGCCCAAATACTTATTCACTCAGTACCTCATTAATGCAAACGATTCTACGTTCCAGCAAAAACGTTTAACATGAAAAATACCTAATAAAAGGTTTAATGTACTTTTACAGAGTAATTCCGGTGAAATACCATCCCCAGAATACTAAAGTGTAGAGTATACATACATGTTCATTATAACGGTATGGCAGGATTTTTTCATCAATTCCATTCAGAAAATAAAAACTGCTACATACCTCAATGCAGATTCAACTGCCCGCTGTCCCCTGATCTGAAGTTTTTACCTCCCTCAGATGGCCGAGAAACAGCAATATGATCTTAACTACTCCGGTTAAAATCATAAGAAAAACTCTGGTAGATTCTTCTTCAAACTCTGCCAGAGAGGTAATAACACGCTCCGGTGCTATTGTAAAATAACAAACTTTTGATTGAAGTTCTAAAAACTAAGTATAATCACCATAGTCCTCTCACACCTCCTATCTAGTCTTTGGGTGCAAGAGAATGACTGGGGGTGACGTAGAGGGGAGGAGCTATATAGCAACTCTGCTGGGTGAATCCTCTTGCACTTCCTGTAGGGGAGCAGATAATATCCCAGAAGTAATGATGACCCGTGGACTGATCACACATAACAGAAGAAATCATGTTTTTCTTGAAGGATGCAGACTTCTTCCTGTACCACTGCTTGAAGAAGGTGTCTTCCAGAAACTGGCAGTAGGACTGGGAGTTGAGCTTGACTCCATCCTCAACCTGAAAAGGCCCCACAAGCTCATCTTTGATGATACCAGCCCAAACCAGTACTCCACCTCCACCTTGCTGGCGTCTGAGTCGGACTGGAGCTCTCTGCCCTTTACCAATCCAGCCACGGCCCATACATCTGGCCCATCAAGACTCACTCTCATTTCATCAGTCCATAAAACCTTAGAAAAATCAGTCTTGAGATATTTCTTGGCCCAGTCTTGACGTTTCAGCTTGTGTGTCTTGTTCAGTGGTGGTCGTCTTTCAGCCTTTCTTACCTTGGCCATGTCTCTGAGTATTGCACACCTTGTGCTTTTGGGCACTCCAGTGATGTTGCAGCTCTGAAATATGGCCAAACTGGTGGCAAGTGGCATCTTGGCAGCTGCACGCTTGACTTTTCTCAGTTCATGGGCAGTTATTTTGCGCCTTGGTTTTTCCACACGCTTCTTGCGACCCTGTTGACTATTTTGAATGAAACGCTTGATTGTTCGATGATCACGCTTCATAAGCTTTGCAATTTTAAGAGTGCTGCATCCCTCTGCAAGATATCTCACTATTTTTGACTTTTCTGAGCCTGTCAAGTCCTTCTTTTGACCCATTTTGCCAAAGGAAAGGAAGTTGCCTAATAATTATGCACACCTGATATAGGGTGTTGATGTCATTAGACCACACCCCTTCTCATTACAGAGATGCACATCACCTAATATGTTTAATTGGTAGTAGGCTTTCGAGCCTATACAGCTTGGAGTAAGACAACATGCATAAAGAGGATGATGTGCTAAAAATACTCATTTGCCTAATAATTCTGCACTCCCTGTATAGTGTTATTTTAGGTTGTGTTATTTTGTATTGTCATTATAGTCATTTTTAAAATTGCACATACTATTATTTACCTGAAATTGTTTGCACACCTGAGACCCCTAATATATATTTTTTATCCAGATTTATTTATATAGATGCCATTTTGAACAAGACACCAAAGGGCTTGCAATTTTATATCACTGTCATTTCCACTTTAGCGCATCCTCTTAGTTTTTTCTTGTTTAGAAATCACTTTATTAACATACTGGATGAGTTTGAAAATGTTTTCAATGCATTCCCCCTTGTTTGCTGCAGTATTTTTTCAATAGCCAAACTGCACCAACGTCTTGCCTTATTTGGAAGGCACTACTACTGAAGTAGACAAGGCTAGTCTCTATCATTATATTAGCAAAGTCTCCATCATTTTGCAGTAACTCATCTAGAAACAATTATGGACAGATAGGCTTGTAACATTTTTAGAATTAGAAAAGTCTTCATGTCTGATAAAGTACACGAAAATGGGGCAAAATAAAAGAAACATATATATTGCAATGTTTTTTGGGGGTTTACTACAGATAATTGAGCATTTTTTATTACAATCTCAAAGTGATTACTGCTCTTAACTTTTTTACTCAATGTCCTTATAAAAAAATATAGATTTTTTTTTTTTTAACAGATTTTTACCAGTTTTGCAAGATTATTATAAAGGATCTACTTCAAACAAGAGTTGCAACATAGTTGTACATTAGCCATGTTCAGAAAGAATCATGCACTATGTTTTTATTACTAACACAATTGAATATGATAGTATTTAAATTACTGATACATAGTTTAAAGGGAAAGTCTACACCGAAATATTTATTGTTTTAAAAGATAGATAATCCCTTTATTACCCATTCCCTAGTTTTTCATAACCAACACATTTATATTAATACACTTTTTACCTCTGTGATTACCTTGTATCTAAGCCTCTGCAGACTGTGCTCTTATTTCAGTTCTTTTGACAGATTTGCATTTTAGCCAATCAGTGCTGGCTCCTAGGAACTCCACGTACGTGAGCACAGTGTTATCTATATGAAACACATGAACTAATACCCTCTAGAGGTAAAAAACTGTCTCAAGATGAGAGGCGGCCTTCAAGGGCTTAGAAATTAGCATATAAATCTTCTAGGTTTAGCTTTCAAAAGAATACCAAGAGAACAAAGCAAAATTGGCGATAGATGTAAATTTGAAAATTGTTTAAAATGACATGCCCTATCTGAATAATGAAAGTTTTTTTTTTTACTAGACTATCCCTTTAATTCTGTCGTTACTTAAAAACTCAAGTATAATACAATGTTTTATGAATATAATAAAAAAACAGGATTGTTACCAAAATGAAGTACCGTTTTAATAAAATATTTGCTTTATTTTAATCTACAAAAATGTTAAATGCACATCATTTCTAGTACCGCTATAACCACATAATATACTGTTTTATTAAAATGTTAATTGCATTTGTTTATTCTGTCTGAAGCTTATAATGCTCAAGTCTTTGGCCCTGCTATTCAAAGATTCTCCAGCTTGGAGAGAAATTGTAGTTCAGACTTCACAAAGGCTGAACTCACTGAATTATCAAAAGAAAAAGGGCGGAGCTCTCCAGCACAGCGAGATCTCTCTCATTTATGTATGTGAGGCAGAGACAAGCCCAGAGCAATATAGATCTGCATGATATGAGAGTTTTGTTACAATTACACACTGTGCATTGTATTTTATATTACTATACATTTCATACCTTCTCTCTAACAAATACACCATAACATATGTTGTATAGATTGTATTAATGCACTTTAAACACAAGCGACTGACCTCCTGTTTCTGTTGTTTATCACTCTGCAACTGCTTTAGGTACCATTCAGAATTGTCCTGTTGTAAACCATGGAGTCCAAGTGTAGATGACCTCAAAGCATCAAACAACAACTGTGAGTTCCCCTTATCCAGAGCCTGATCAACCCTTTCTAAGGATGCTTGCACTAAAAAGAAAAAGGTAAAAAAAGAAAAATAATGGACTTGCAAGCTAGATTAAGATACATAAGATGTAAGCCTGCTATCCTGAACAGTAATATGTCCGTTCATTTCAACATATGAACTCACATTGAAACCAATTGTGTCAACACCTAATAAAGTCTTTTCTTGCTTTTCTGTAGAGTTAAACCAGGGTTTGAGTAATGCAAAATCCTGGTCACCATGACAGCTTAACTGTAATCCCCAATTTGCCTACAACCATAAGGCCCTTTAATTATAATGTTAGCAGCCTTTTAAGAGGCATCTTTGTAATGAACTGAGCATCTTAATAGGTTTTGTTAGCCCCATATATGCTTAGGAGGGTTAATAACCATCATCCCATGTACAATTAAAAGTGTTATGTCAGCAGCTACCAGAGACATTAATGCTGGCAGCCATTTTGAATTGTTAACAGCATTATGGGAATTATCATGCATAATTCACAATTGTTAGAAACAAAAAAAAAAAAAAAAAAAAATCCTGGCGCACAGTTAGAAACATGTATAGATATGCACGCACACATGTCTTAGAGGGAACATTACTAATGCAGTGTTTAGAATTCTCATTGCTTTATCTTGCTCTAAAGTGTGACGCTTACAATTTACTTTGTTGATGTTTCCCTGAATCTCTGCTTGAGTCAGCAGCTCCTCATATACATCCCGTTCTTCACCAGAGTTCTCAGCTGTCATCTTCTCATGCAAAACACAAATAATGAATTGCTATTAGCAAGGGAAAAACATAATTTATGTAAGAACTTACCTGATAAATTCATTTCTTTCATATTGGCAAGAGTCCATGAGCTAGTGACGTATGGGATATACATTCCTACCAGGAGGGGCAAAGTTTCCCAAACCTCAAAATGCCTATAAATACACCCCCCACCACACCCACAATTCAGTTTAACGAATAGCCAAGAAGTGGGTGATAAGAAAGGAGCAAAAGCATCAACAAGGAATTGGAATAATTGTGCTTTATACAAAAAAAATAATAACCACCACAAAAAGGGTGGGCCTCATGGACTCTTGCCAATATGAAAGAAATGAATTTATCAGGTAAGTTCTTACATAAATGATGTTTTCTTTCATGTAATTGGCAAGAGTCCATGAGCTAGTGACGTATGGGATAGCAAATACCCAAGATGTGGAACTCCACGCAAGAGTCACTAGAGAGGGAGGGATAAAAATAAAGACAGCCAATTCCGCTGAAAAAAGAATCCACAACCCAAATCAAAAAGTTTTAATCTTATAATGAAAAAAACTGAAATTATAAGCAGAAGAATCAAACTGAAACAGCTGCCTGAAGAACTTTTCTACCAAAAACTGCTTCTGAAGAAGAAAAAACATCAAAATGGTAGAATTTAGTAAATGTATGCAAAGAAGACCAAGTTGCTGCTTTGCAAATCTGATCAACAGAAGCTTCATTCTTAAAAGCCCAGGAAGTAGAAACTGACCTAGTAGAATGAGCCGTAATCCTCTGAGGCGGGATTTACCCGACTCCATATAAGCATGATGAATCAAAAGTTTTAACCAAGAAGCCAAAGAAGTAGCAGAAGCTTTCTGACCTTTCTTATGACCAGAAAAGATAACAAATAGACTAGAAAGTCTTTCTGAAATCTTTAGTAGCTTCAACATAATATTTCCAAGCTCTTACCACATCCAAAGAATGCAAAGATTTTTCCAAAGAATTCTTAGGATTAGGACACAACGAAGGGACAACAATTTCTCTACTAATGTTGTTGGAATTCACAACCTTAGGTAAAAATTTAAATGAAGTCTGCAAAACCACCTTATCCTGATGAAAAATCAGAAAAGGAGACTCACAAGAAAGAACAGATAATTCAGAAACTCTTCTAGCAGAAGAGATAGCCAAAAGAAATAATACTTCCCAAGAAAGTAACTTAATATCCAGAGAATGCATAGGCTCAAACGGAGGAGCCTGTAAAGCTCTCAAAAACAAATTAAGACTCCAAGGAAGAGAGATTGACTTAATGACAGGCTTGATACGAACCAAAGCCTGTACAAAACAACGAATGTCAGGAAGATTAGCAATTTTTCTGTGAAAAAGAACAGAAAGAGCAGAGATTTGTCCTTTCAAGGAACTTGCAGACAAACCCTTATCCAAACCATCCTGAAGAAACTGTAAAATTCTAGGAATTCTAAAAGAATGCCAAGAGAACTTATGAGAGGAACACCATGAAATGTAAGTCTTCCAAACTCGGTAATAAATCTTTCTAGACACAGATTTACGAGCCTGCAACATAGTATTGATCACTGAGTCAGAGAAACCTCTATGACTAAGCACTAAGCATTCAATCTCCATACCTTCAAATTTAATGATTTGAGATCCTGATGGAAAAACGGACCTTGAGATAGAAGGTCTGACCTTAACGGAAGTGGCCAAGGTTGGCAACTGGACATCCGAACAAGATCCGCATACCAAAACCTGTGTGGCCATGCTGGAGCCACCAGCAGTATAAACGAACGTTCCATTATGATTTTGGAAATCACTCTTGGAAGAAGAACTAGAGGCGGAAAGATATAAGCAGGTTGATAATTCCAAGGAAGTGACAACGCATCCACTGCTTCCGCCTGAGGATCCCTGGATCTGGACAGATACCTGGGAAGTTTCCTGTTTAGATGAGAAGCCATCAGATCAATTTCTGGAAGCCCCCATATCTGAACAATCTGAAGAAACACATCTGGGTGAAGAGACCATTCTCCCGGATGTAAAGTCTGGCTACTGAGATAATCCGCTTCCCAATTTTCTATACCTGGGATATGAACCGCAGAGATTAGACAGGAGCTGGATTCCCCCCATGCAAGTATCCGAGATACTTATTTCATAGCCTGAGGACTGTGAGTCCCACCTTGATGATTGACATACGCCACGGTTGTGACATTGTCTGTCTGAAAACAAATAAACGATTCTCTCTTCAGAAGAACTGAAGAGCTCTGAAAATCGCATGGAGTTCCAATATATTGATTGGTAATCTCGCCTCTTGAGATTTCCAAACCCCCTGCGCTGTCAGAGATCCCCAGACAGCTCCCCAACCTGAAAGACTCGCATCTGTTGAAATCACAGTCCAGGTTGGATGAAGAAAAGAGGCCCCTTGAACTAAACATTGGTGATTTAACCACCAAGTCAGAGATAGTCGAGTATTGGGATTTAAGGATATCAATTGTGATATATTTGTATAATCCCTGCACCAAAGGTTCAGCATACAAAGCTGAAGAGGTCTCATGTGAAAACGAGCAAAGGGGATCGCGTCCGATGCTGCAGTCATGAGACCTAAAACTTCCATGCACATGAGACTGAAGGTTCCGACAAGCTGAAACCAATTTCAGACGTCTGTTGTCTGTTAGAGACAAAGTCATGGATACTGAATCTATTTGGAATCACAAAAAGGTTACCCTTGTCTGAGGAATAAAGGAACTTTTTGGTAAATTGATCCTCCAACCATGATTTTGAAGAAACAACACAAGTTGATTCGTGCGAGATTCTGCAGAATGTAAAGACTGAGCAAGTACCAAGATATCGTCCAAATAAGGAAACACCGCAATACCCCGCTCTCTGATTACAGAGAGAAGGGCACCGAGAACCTTTGAGAAGATCCTTGGAGCTGTTGCTAGGCCAAAAGGAAGATCAACAAATTGGTAATGCTTGTCTAGAAAAGAGAATCTCAGGAACTGATAGTGATCTGGATGAATTGGAATGTGAAGATAAGCATCCTGTAAGTCTATTGTGGACATATAATGCTCTTGCAGAACAAAAGGCAAAATAGTCCTTATAGTCACCATTTTGAACGTTGGTATTCTTACATAACGATTCAAAATTTTTAGATCCAGAACTGGTCTGAAAGAATTCTCTTTCTTTGGTAGAATGAACAGATTTGAATAAAACCCCAGACCCCGTTCTAGATATGGAACTGGCACAATTACCCCAGATGACTCCAGGTCTGAAACACATTTCGGGAAACCCTGAGCCTTTACTGGGTTCACTGGAATGAGTGAGAGAAAAAAACCTTCTCACAGGCGGTCTTACCTTGAAACCTATTCTGTACCCTTAAGAAACAATGTTCTGAATCCAATGATTTTGAATTGAATTGATCCAAACATCTTTGAAAAATCGTAATCTGCCTCCTACCAGCTGTGCTGGAATGAGGGCCGCACCTTCATGCGGACTTGGGGGCTGGTTTTGATTTTCTAAACGGCTTGGATTTATTCCAGACTGGAGAAGGCTTCCAATTGGAAGGGGAAGGGTCAGGCTTCTGTTCCTTATTCTGACGAAAGGAACGAAAACGGTTAGCAGCCCTAAATGTATCCTTAGATTTTTTATCCTGAGGCAAAAAAGCTCCCTTCCCCACAGTGACAGTTGAAATTATAGAATCCAACTGAGAACCAAATAATTTATTACCTTGGAAAGTAAGAGATAGCAACGTTGACTTAGAAGTCATATCAGCATTCCAAGATTTCTAGCCAAAATAGCTAAATACATATATCTGACATCAATTCTAATGATATCAAAAATGGCATCACAAATTAAATTATTAGCATGTTGAAGAAGCTTAACAATGCTATATACATTATGATCTGGTACTTGTTGCGCTAAAGCCTCCAACCAAAAAGTTGAAGCTGCAGCAACATCAGCCAAAGAAATAGCAGGCCTAAGAAGATTACCTGAACATAAATAAGCCTTCCTTAGAAAAGATTCAAGCTTTCTATCTAAAGGATCTTTAAAAGAAGTACTAGAGTAGAGTAGAGTAGAGATAGCCCCATCAACTTTGGGGATTTTATCCCAAAACACCAATCTATCAGCCGGCAAAGGGTACAGTCTCTTAAACCTTAAAGAAGGAGTAAATGAAGTACCCAAACTATTCCATTCCCTAGAAATTACATCTGAAATAGCATCAGGAACTGGAAAAACCTCTGGAATAACTACATGAGGTTTAAAAACCGAATTTAAACGTTTACTGCTTTTAATATCAAGAGGACTAGACTCCTCAATATCTAATGCAATCAACACCTCTTTTAGTAAAGAACGAATAAACTCCATCTTAAATAAATATGAAGATTTGTCAGTGTCAATATCTGAGGCAGAATCTTCTGAACCAGATAGATCCTCATCAGAGATAGATAAATCAGAATGTTGGCGGTCATTTAAAAATTCATCTAATTTATGAGAAGTTTTAAAAGACCTTTTACGTTTATTAGAAGGTGGTATAACAGACAGGGCCTTCTGAATAGAATTAGAAACAAATTCTCTAACATTAACAGGAATATCCTGGACATTAGATGTTGAAGGAACAACAACAGGTAATGGACTACTACTAATGGAAATATTGTCTGCTTTTGAAAGTTTATCATGACAACTAACACAAACTACAGCCGGAGGAATAGTTACCACAAGTTTACAACAAATGCACTTAGCTTTGGTAGAACCGACATCAGGCAGCAGCATTCCAGAAGTAGATTCTGATACAGGGTCAGATTGTGACATCTTGCAATATGTAATAGAAAAAACAACATATAAAGCAAAATTATCAAATTCCTTAAATGACAGTTTCAGGAATGGGAAAAAAATGCAAACAGAATAAGCCTCTGGAAACCAGAAGCAAAAAGAAAAAAAAGACTTAAATAATGTCAAAAAAACTGGCGCCAAGTGTGACGCCCACAATTGACAAATTTTTTGGCGCCAAAAACATCTGCAACAAACACGAGCGTCATAGATGAGGCAACTAAGTGAAAACTCTCGGCGTCAACTACAACGCCGGAAATGACGTCCTAAACATCAACAAACGTAATTCTCTCGCCAAAAAAGACTCGCGCCAAAAGTGACGCAATAAATTCTAGCATTTTTTGCACCCGCGAGCCTAACAGCCCGCAATTTAGAAAGAAAAGTCAAATTTGAAAAATTTTCAGGTAAGAACATTTTTTATTCATATGCATTTCCCAAAAATGAAACTGACAGTATGTAAGAAGGAAATATACTGATTAACCTGAATCATGGCAAATATAAGTATAAAACATATATTTAGAACTTTACATATAAAGTGCCAAACCATAGCTGAGAGTGTCATAAATAAAATAAGACATACTTACCAAAAGACACTCATCTACATATAGTAGATAGCCAAACCAGTACTGAAACGAGAATCAGCAGAGGTAAAGGTATATAAGAGTATATCGTCGATCTGAAAAGGGAGGTAGGAGAAGAATCTCTACGACCGATAACAGAGAACCTATTAAATAGATCCCCAATGATGACCATAGCATTCAATAGGCAATACTCCCTTCACATCCCTCAGTCATTCACTGCACTCTGACAGGAAAACTGGGCTTCAGCATGCTGCGAAGCGCATATCAATGTAGAAATCTAGCACAAACTTACTTCACCACCTCCGTAGGAGGCAAAGTTTGTAAAAACTGAATTGTGGGTGTGGTGAGGGGTGTATTTATAGGCATTTTGAGGTTTGGGAAACTTTGCCCCTCCTGGTAGGAATGTATATCCCATACGTCACTAGCTCATGGACTCTTGCCAATTACATGAAAGAAATACCTGTTTAACTACCATGGTTGTAACACATTGTACAATAATGTGCTGCAGCCTCTCTAGCAGTCAAGGGGTTAAACTAGCATGCAAAATAGTAACCCTAGTGAAAGGCTGTTATCTTACCCGTTTTTTAGCATTCTCCATTTTATGATGCTTTGCTTGGTAAAGTGTGTTTTGATAAACAGTAGCCAGAGGCTCATGAAGATTTACTAGCATGGCATTGGGATTTTTAAGTGCAGTAAACGTTTCTTCAGGGACCCCGTGGTCAATGGCTTCATTGATTGCAATTACAGCTGCGTGTACTGTAAAACAGAGACAAGTAAATTGCATATTTAATTAATGGGGATAATTCCACATTCTATGCTGCTGTGTGAAGATACAACTGTACATCCAGTGATAAATAAAATGTCAGCAATGTAAATGCTAAATTAATTAGAAACTCTTTAATACGTATTTTTTATCTCATTGTACAACACACACAAATAATCTAAAACAAAATTAATATTATACATAAAACTTATTTAATCTACTCAAGATAACATTTTTTTAGCTTGACAAATATTTCCAGTTGGACTATTTGCCGTGTGCCTAATGTGCCTAGAAAGTAATTTGTATTTCCAATATTGCAGTCTTTTTCCAGGAAATGGCTATCGTCTAGATTAGGTTAAAATATGGTTCCTATGAATTAATAAAATCTACAGAAATGGCACAGAAAAACATAATATCCATCATGTCACATTAAATAATCACCAGCAAAGTAAAATACAGAGCAGTGTTCTGCATTTTAAAAAAAAAACTGCAAATGTCTAGTGCCAATCTCAGAGCCTAGAAAGGCACTGCCCGATGGGTATACCTCATGCACAAACTTGTTTATCATGCTTGTGCACAACGGAGTACTTACCTATCAACGACTTAGTAGCCTCTGAGATTGGCACCTGGGGCAAGCAAAAGAGGCTGATCAGCCCGTTATAAAAGACTAAAATATGACCTATTTATATTGTGACGTTACAGTAGTATGCTGGGCCTGTGCATATTATTTACGTCTAAGTCCCTTTAACAATAGTGATAAAACGTGTACTTACATGCAGCTTCGTCCACAGATAATTCACTGGCCAGAATGCCTCCAATTTTACCAAAGGCTGGCATCTGAATTCCATACTTCTCCAATTCACTTTTCATAATATCAATCTCTTCCGCTGTGATGAAAACAAAATTGATTTCAGAAACATTCACCATAAATATAAAGCCAGTGAATAGAATGTATGGTCTAAATGACAAACTTCAATTTATTGCTTTTCACAGAAAGTACAGAAAGATTCTAGAATTTTGACTTCCAAACTATTATAACTGGCCAATATAAAGACAGTGTGACACTATGAGATTGTAATAAAAAAAAATGCTCAATGGGATATGAAACCCCAAAATGTTCTTCTGTGATTGACAGGAGCATCCAATTTAAAACAAACGGTCTCCAATTTACTTCCATAATCACATGTGCTTTGTTCCCATGCTATTCTGTGTTAAAAGGCTACCTAGGTAGGCATCTGGAGCACTACACGGCATGAAATAGTGCTGCCATCTCGTGCTCTTGCAATTGGATATCATTCTTGCAAAACTGCTGCCATATAGTGCTCCAGAAATGGGTCGGCTCCTAAGCATACATCCCTGCTTTTCAACAAAATATACAGAGAGAACAAAGGAAAATTGATAATAGAAGAAACTTAGAAAGTTGTTTAAAATCACATGCTCTATCTGTATCATGAAAGAAAAATGTGGGTTTCATATCCCTTTAATAAATGCAAAAAAGAAGATGTCACTGACATTTTAAGGTAAACTGTTATGGCTCAAAACTGTCAACAATATATATAATGTAATTGCTCTACCTGCAATTGTATCAGAGAGCCAAGGCCACATGCAGACAACACACTCACTTCACTTTTGCAGCTGTTTAGTAATAACGTCCTCTCACAAAAATAGCCCATAAAAATGAGAGCAATATAAAATATTAATGAAATCTCACCTGTAAATTCTACTTTCCCATACAGGTCCTGAATTTGTGGTGCCAGTCCTAGCTTAAACAGGTACAAGCTGCGAGACAAATGGTACAGAAATCAATCAATTTACAGTATAGGACAAAAAGTGAAAACACATTTCTTTTAGCATTTATTAAATGATCCTGTACTAATGACAGGGCCTGTTCTGCACATGCTACAAGAGGCATTCATGTATATATGTGCTAGTACACCCTCTCATAGGTAAACATTACAAAGTAAGGACAACCTTTTGGGTGACTTCTGGCCATTCTCTGAGCTTATGCATGGCTACTACTGTAGTGATGTTGGCATGGTAGTGAGTTTATTTATTGTCGTACAACTAGATGAGACCATATTCACAATGACATGAGACTCTATTCATGAGGACTATTTAAAGAAACTGCCCCTGGAGAGAGAAAGTCTAGATAATGCAGCTAAAAGTAGATTAGAGAGAGGGGGCTAGTGGGTCTCTGGGGGAGGACTGCAGGTATCATAAGTGTTAAGGGGGTTCCTTCACAGTTTTCCACACTATTTCACAGTATCAAGGAAACTCTGTACTGGTAATATGAAATAAAAGATTAAAGGGCCACTAAAGTTAAAATTAAACGTTTGACGATTCAGATTAAACATGCAATTAATAATATTAAAAAAAACTATCAAAATATGCACATTTTTATATGCACACTTTCTCAGGCTCCAGCTCCTACTGAGCATGTGCAAAAGTGCACAGTAAATACCTATATGCATTTTGTGATTGGCTGAATGCTGTCACATTATACAGGGGGAGAGAAAATTGGATTAACTTTTAAATTTGCCAGAAATGATTCTACTCCTCATTTCCAATTCAAAGTAGGAGCTATTACATTGTTGTTTTTTTATTGTGTATTTGTCAATTATTCCATTGTACTGTGTTTAGTGGTCCTTTAAATGTTTGGACAGAAAGCAAAAGAGCAGAATGTGAAAAGCAGGGCTGCAGTTACGGCTTCCCTACTATCATCTCATTTGTCAAACCACATCAACCTGTAGGGACTGTCACTTCTTCTATCCCACATACAATGCTCTCTTCATGCACAAACCTCCATGTGTATTCATTCTATACACATCTGCCTATACTTCTCACTAACTGGCCATCAAGTCTCCCACCTCCCTTTGGGTGAGCACCTACATTCACTTCATTTGCACCTGCATTATTACAAGTTGTTCATCTTCTCCCAACCTAACATTTCCCATGGCAAGAAAATGCACAACAAACAATAAATAATCATTTAGAAAAACACAGAAAATACATTTTAAATTTTGACTTATTAATGAAGGTATGGAACTCTTTGCATGACATTTAGCAGAAAATACAGACAATCTTGTTCATGTGAGTTTATGTAACGAGTTTAGGTAATCCACAACAGTTTACCTCACAAACATTTTTTTAATTAGATTACAAGAAATAATCGGTTAACAAAACACATTATGTGTTTCTCATTACTGTAGCTGCACATCTGGAAAATTCCTGAAACATTTTTGTATTCTGGTAACCAGCTGGATATGAGTAAGACTTATTTTAACAAGAATTTTCTGGTTTGGAGACACAATCTTTATTCATTGTTATTTTTCTCTTTTCTTCAGTAGCTATGCCGGTACCAGTAGCATTCTTCATTCATGTATTGCCAAGAAGCTTATTAAAAATGGAGGGCCAAAAATACACAATTTAAGCATACAAGGCTAGATTACGAGTGGCACGCTGTTACGCGCAAGAGAAAATGGGTATATTACGTCAGGAGTATTGCGCATATTACGAGTTGAAAGTAAACTCGTCTGCTTGAGCGCAACTGAATTTAACGCACGTCAGGAAAACGTGACTTCAGAGCTCTGGTTAACTGTTACGCTCGACTTTAAAGTGGGAAAAAAACATCTAAATAAAAAATCTGATAGAAATTTAAAAAAAATTGAATACAAAAAGATATGAGGACTGCAAAGGGCTTTAACAGAGATACACACATATATATGTCAAAATATGTACTGTATGTATATGCTTATTACATGCGTGAGGTTAGCGCACGAGCAAAAACTTTTTAATTTCATCATGTAATGTGCGCACTACCCGACGCACGCAAAAAAAAACGTATTTCTAGCGGAGTTAACGCACGAGCGATAAATATTGCTTCACTCGTAATCTAGCCCACAATAGGGCTGGCTATCAATTTATCACTATGGGCCTAATGATTTAAACCTAGCTACTCTGGCGAGATGATCTAATACGTCTCGTCAGTCCTGCCAGGTCCCTCAAAGGCTTTTAAAGAAGCAAATTTTTTCTTGGGAGTCGTTTATCTCTCTATGAGTTCTGGATGTGAAGGAGAGACACCTACATTGCAAAATAATGCTCAAAAAAAATCCCCCAAACATTTGGCGAGATTTCTCTCCATGTCGGCGAGTTTTTGAACATCATGCCCTGTAACAGTATTTAATACCAGCAGTTACCAGTTAATGAGTGATTAAAGTGGAATAGGGATATTATAAACACTTATAAATGGCTAAAATATATTAATAAAATGCATTATTCTATAGCTAGCCATAAAGTATATCTATGCAGCCGTTTTAATCACAATAAGAGTGTAAACCATTTTTGATCATAGACTGCCTCTTGCATATTTGATAGCTGGTGAAATTTTAAGAAGTGAATTAAATGTTATTTAAAACATGATTCAGAGGGGCCTATTTAACAAAGGTCTGTCGGATCAGAGTGTTTTGTAAGCAAGAAAATAGAGATCATATACAGCACAAGGCTTAACAGGTTATGAAATCCAAAATGTTCTCTCATGATTCAGACAGAGCACACAATGTAGAAAAACTTTCAGATGTATTTATATTATCAAATTTGCTTCATTCTCTTGGTATACTCTGTTGAAGGAGTAGCAAAGCACTGCAAGAAGCTGGCTCAGGACATTAGGGGATTACAAGTGGAGCGCTATCTTAATGTGCGCCCGTAAAGTGCAAATATGCCTGTTTACAGGTGCATGTAAACAACCAGCCATTACAAGTGGCTGGTTAATATGACTGTGAGCTTGCGGTTTCACTTTGCGCTAAGTGCAATTAACCAGAGGTCAGACTAAACATAAAACCACCACACTTGCAATAAAAAAGTTAGCTCTCTGTGCTGTAGAAGTGTATACTAAAAACAAAAAGGTATATGAAAAAGTACCCTCTCAAATACTCTCAACAAGAGAGAAAATACATATGTGCTGCGAGTGCAGCTTAATTAGTATCTGATGGACAGGAAAAACATAATTTATGCTTACCTGATAAATTTATTTCTCTTGTGATGTATCAAGTCCAAGGATTCATCCTTACTTGTGGGATATTCTCCTTCCCAACAGGAAGTGGCAAAGAGAGCACCCACAGCAGAGCTTTCTATATAGCTCCTCCCTTAGCTCCACCCCCCAGTCATTCAATCGAAGGCTAGGAAGAAAAAGGAGAAACTATAGGGTGCAGTGGTGACTCAAAGTTTTAAAATAAAAATATATATGCCTGTCTTAAAAAACAGGGCGGGCCTTGGACTCGATATATCACAAGAGAAATAAATTTATCAGGTAATCATAAATTATGTTTTCTCTTGTAAGATGTCTCGAGTCCACGGATTCATCCTTACTTGTGGGATACCAATACCAAAGCTTTAGGACACGGATGAAAGGAGGGACAAGACAGGGACCTTAAACGGAAGGCACCACTGCTTGTAGAACCTTTCTCCCAAAAATAGCCTCCGAAGAAGCAAAAGTATAAAAATTGTAAAATTTGGAAAAAAATATGAAGCGAAGACCAAGTCGCCGCCTTACAAATCTGTTCAACAGAAGCCTCATTTTTAAAAGACCATGTGGAAGCCACAGCTCTAGTAGAATGAGCAGTAATTCTTTCAGGAGGCTGCTGTCCAGCAGTCTCCTAGGCCAAACGGATGATGCTTTTCAGCCAAAAGGAAAGAGAGGTAGCCGTAGCCCTTTGACCTCTCCGTTTACCAGAATAAACAACAAACAAAGAAGATGTTTGACGAAAATCTTTAGTTGCTTGTAAGTAGAACTTTAAAGCACGAACCACATCAAGACTGTGTAACAGACGTTACTTCTTAGATGAAGGATTAGGACACAGAGAAGGAACCACAATCTCTTGACTGATATTCTTATTAGAAACAACCTTAAGAAGGTTTGGTATGCAAAACCACCTTATCTTCATGAAAAACAAGGTAAGGGGAATCACATTGTAAAGCAGATAGCTCAAAAACTCTTCGAGCCGAAGAGATAGCTACTAAAAACAAAACTTTTCAAGATAGAAGCTTAATATCTATGGAATGCAAAGGTTCAAACGGAACCCCTTGAAGAACTTTAAGAACTAAGTTTAGGCTCCATGGCGGAGCAACAGGTTTAAATACAGGCTTGATTCTGACCAAAGCCTGACTAAATGCTTGAACGTCTGGGACATCTGCCAGACGTTTGTGTAGTAGAATAGACAAAGCAGATATTTGTCCTTTTAAGGAACTAGCAGATAATCCCTTCTCCAAACCAAGACAATAATCTAGGAATCCTAATCTTACTCCACGAGAAACCTTTGGATTCACACCAATAAAGATATTTGCGCCAAATCTTATGATAGATCTTCCTGGTGACAGGCTTTCTAGCCTGAATCAGGGTATCAATGACCGACTCAGAGAAACCACGCTTTGATAGAATCAGGCGTTCAATCTCCAAGCAGTCAGATGCAGAGAAATTAGATTTGGATGCTTGAACGGACCTTGGATTAGAAGGTCCCGCCTCATTTGCAGAGTCCACGGTGGAACCAAGGACATGTCCACTAGGTCTGCATACCAAATCCTGCGTGGCCACGCAGGTACTATCAGAATTACTGAAGCTCTCTCCTGCTTGATTCTGGCAACCAGACGTGGAGGAGAGGAAACGGTGGAAATACATAGGCCAGATTGAAGGACCAAGGCACTGCTAGAGCATCTATCAGTACCGCCTTGGGATCCCGGGACCTGGACCCGTAACAAGGAAGTTTGGCATTCTGACGAGACGCCATCAGATCCAATTCTGGTGTGCCCTATAGCTGAATCAGCTGGGCAAATACCTCCGGATGGAGTTCCCTCTCCCCCGGATGAAAAGTCTGACGACTTAGAAAATCCGCCTCCCAGTTCTCTACCCCTGGGATGTGGATTGCTGAGAGATGGCAAGAGTGATCCTCTGCCCACCGGATTATTTTGGTTACCTCCATCATTGCTAGAGGACTCCTTGTTCCTCCTTGATGATTGATATAAGCTACAGTCGTGATGTTGTCCGACTGAAACTTGATGAATTTGGCCGCAGCAAGCCGAGGCCACGCCTGAAGCGCATTGAATATCGCTCTCAGTTCTAGAATGTTTATCGGGAGGAGAGCTTCCTCCTGAGACCATAAGCCCTGTGCTTTCAGGGAGTTCCAGACTGCATCCCAGCCTAGCAGGCTGGTATCTGTCGTTACAATGAGCCACTCTGGCCTGCAGGAAACACATTCCCTGAGACAGGTGGTCCTGAGACAACCACCAGAGAAGAGAGTCTCTGGTCCCCTGGTCCAGATGCAGTTGAGGAGATAAATCTGCATAATCCCCATTCCACTGTTTGAGCATGCATAGTTGAAGTGGTCTGAGGTGTAGGCGGGCAAAAGGAACTATGTCCATTGCCGCTACCATGAGTCCGATTACCTCCATACATTGAGCCACTGATGGCCGAGGAATGGAATGAAGAGCTCGGCAAGTGGTTAAGAGTTTTAATTTTCTGACCTCCGTCAAAAATATTTTCATTTCTACCGAGTCTATCAGAGTCCCTAGGAAGGAAACTCTTGTAAGAGGGAAAAGAGAACTCTTTTTTTATGTTCACCTTCCACCCGTGAGCTCTCAGAAAAGCCAACACGATGTCCGTGTGAGACTTGGCTAGCTGGAAAGTCGACGCCTGAATTAAGATGTCGCCTAGATAAGGCGCCACTGCTATGCCCCGTGGTCGCAGAACCGCCAAAAGGGACCCTAGCACTTTTGTGAAAATTCTGGGAGCTGTGGCCAACCCGAAGGGAAGGGCCACAAACTGGTAATGCCTGTTTAAATTAATGATGATCTCTGTGAATAGGGATGTGTAGATACGCATCCTTTAAGTCCACGGTAGTCATATATTGACCCTCCTGGATCAGAGGTAGAATAGTCCGAATAGTCTCCATCTTGAATGATGGAACCTTGAGCAACTTGTTTAGAATTTTGAGATCCAAGATTGGTCTGAAAGATCCCTCTTTTTTGGGAACCACAAACAGGTTTGAATAAAACCCTAGCCCCTGTTCCTCTATTGGGACTGGGCGGATCACCCCCATGGTATGTAGGTCTTCTACACAGTGTAAGAATGCCTCTCTCTTTGTCTGGTTTACAGACAATCGAGAAATGTGAAATCTACCCCTTGGAAGGGAGTCTTTGAATTCCAGAAGATATCCCTGGGACACGATTTCTAAAGCCCAGGGATCGTGAACATCTCTCGCCCAAGCCTGAGTGAAGAGAGAGAGTCTGCCCCCTACTAGATCCGGTCCCGGATCAGGGGCTACCCCTTCATGCTGTTTTAGAAGCAGCTGCAGGCTTCTTGGCCTGTTTACCCTTGTTCTAAGCCTGGTTAGGTCTCCAGACTGACTTGGATTGGGCAAAATTCCCCTCTTGCTTTTCAGTAGAGGAAGCTGAAGCGGGACCACTCTTAAAGTTCCGAAAGGAACGAAAATTATTCTGTTTGGTCCTCATCTTATTTGATCTATCCTGAGGGAGGGCATGACCTTTCCCTCCAGTGATGTCTGAAATAATCTCTTTCAGTTCAGGCCCGAATCGGGTCTTACCTTTGAAAGGAATGTTCAAAAGTTTAGATCTAGATGACACATCAGCAGACCAGGACTTAAGCCATAACGCCCCGCGTGCTAAAATGGCAAAACCTGAATTCTTTGCAGCTAATTTAGCCAGTTGAAATGCGGCATCTGTAATAAAAGAATTAGCCAACTTAAGGGTCTTAATTCTGTCCATAATCTCCTCTAATGGAGTCTCCATTTGAAGAGCCTCCTCTAGAGCCTCAAACCAGAAAGCAGCTGCAGTCGTTACAGGAACAATGCACACAATAGGTTGGAGAGAAAAACCTTGATGAACAAAAATTTTCTTCAAGAGACCCTCTAATTTTTTATCCATAGGATCTTTGAAAGCACAACTGTCTTCGATAGGTATAGTTGTACGCTTAGCAAGAGTAGAAATATCTCCCTCCACCTTAGGAACTGTCTGCCATGAGTCCCTTATGGTGTCAGATATGGGAAACATTTTCTTAAAAACAGAAGGGGGAGTGAACGAAATACCTGGTCTATCCCACTCCTTAGCAATAATATTCACAATCCTCTTAGGGACTGGAAAAACATCAGTGTAAACAGGAACCTCTAAGTATTTATCCATTTTACACAATTTCTCTGGGACCACTATAGGGTCACAATCATATAGAGTTGCTAATACCTCCCTAAGCAATAAGCGGAGGTGTTCAAGCTTAAATTTAAATGCCGTCATATCAGAATCTGTCTGAGGAAGCGTCTTTCCTGAATCAGAAATTTCTCCCTCAGATAACAAATCCCTCACCCCTTCGGAGCATTGTGAGGGCATATCAGATACGGCTACTAAAGCATGAGACGGCTCAGCATTTTTCCTTAACCCAGAGCTGTCCCGCTTTCCTTCTAAACTAGGCAGTTTGGATAAAACCTCTGTGAGGGTTGTATTCATAACTGTGGCCATGTCTTGTAAAGTAAATGAATTCGACGCACTAGAGGTACTTGGCGTCACTTGTGAGGGCATTACTGGTTGTGACACTTGGGTAGAGCTAGATGGCGAACCCTCATTTACTTCTGACTGAGAATCATCTATTGCTCTATTTTTAAGTGCTAATATATGTTCTTTATAATTTATAGACATATCAGTACAATTGGGACATATTCTAAGAGGGGGTTCCACAATGGCTTCCAAACATACTGAACAAGGATTTTCCTTGGTGTCAGACATGTTAAACAGGCTAGTAATGTAACAAGCAAGCTTGGAAAACACTGTAATCAAAGTAAATAACACTTAGAAATAAAACGGTACTGTGCCTTTAAGAGAAAAAAAGCTGCACAAGTTCTGCAAAACAGCCTTAGTAACTTTGCACAGCTATGCAAATAAACAATTAACCCCTTAATGGCAAAACCGGATTGAAAAAACGTCAAAACCGGTAAAAAAGACTTTCAGCACCTTGCCACAGCTCTGCTATGGCACCTACCTGCCCTTCAGAACGATTTGTGAGGAAAAACCCTCCTTTACAGCCCTCAAAAACAGCAGGAACCACTGGAGAAGCAGTTGGATGTCTCTAAGGAAAAGAAACTGCGCA
This sequence comes from Bombina bombina, assembly GCF_027579735.1. Taxonomy (NCBI): domain Eukaryota; kingdom Metazoa; phylum Chordata; class Amphibia; order Anura; family Bombinatoridae; genus Bombina; species Bombina bombina. The sequence continues at coordinate 663,664,349 of NC_069504.1, read as the reverse complement.
ACTGAGGCGCAAAAATAGGCCCCTCCCACCTCACTCAATGTTTTGAGGCCTATTAGAAAGACACCTGAGTGTCTCTTAATTAACCATATGGGTTAAAAAAAACCTAAAACAAGCCACAATGACCCCTTTAGTCCCTTCAAAAAAATGTTATAATTGCATAATTTACTGAACAAACAAAAACGTTTTTTCCTAACAGTGTCACCAGTAACTTATGAGCCCTTCAAGCAAGCTGAAATTCCTATCCAAGTGTCTGAATACAGCTTACCCTTCCCTCATGGGGATATTGCCAGCCTTTTCTAGAATTAACACAGTCTGTCTAGAAAAAAATTTAGACTGAACATACCTCATATGCAGCTTAGCATGCAAACCGTTCCCCCAACTGAAGTTTTCCTGTACTCTTCAGCCCTTGTGAGGACAGCAGTGGATCTTAGTTACAAAGTGCTAAGATCATAATCCTCCTTGCAGAAATCTTCATCCCTTTTCTGCCAGAGAGTAAATAGTACACACCGGTACCATTTAAAATAACAAACTTTTGCTTGAGAAATAAAAAACTAACATTTTTGTCACCACACTCGCTCTGCCCTTCCTAGTTTCTTAGAGTAGGCAAAGAGAATGACTGGGGGTGGAGCTAAGGGAGGAGCTATATAGACAGCTCTGCTGTGGGTGCTCTCTTTGCCACTTCCTGTTGGGAAGGAGAATATCCCACAAGTAAGGATGAATCCGTGGACTCGATACATCTTACAAGAGAAAATAAGATACAAATTGTACATTTAATTAATACAATAAACGCGATGAAAATTGTTGTTATCACACACAAAAAAAAGAGACATAATGGCCTCTATTTATCAAAGTCTGGCGGACCTGATCCGACAGTGCGGATCAGGTCCGCCAGACGTCGCTGAATACGGAGAGCAATACGCTCTCCGTATTCAGTATTGCACCAGCAGCTCACAAGAGCTGCTGGTGCAACGCCGCCCCCTGCAGAATCGCGGCCAATCAAGGGGGGTGTCAATCAACCCGATCGTACTCGATCGGGTTGAATTGCGGCGATGTCTGTCCGCCTGCTCAGAGCAGGCGTACGGGTTATGGAGCAGCGGTATTTAGACCGCTGCTTCATAACTGGTGTATCTGGCGAGCCTGCAGGCTCCCAGAAACACGGGGCCTCAAGCTCTATCCGGAGTTTGATAGATAGGCCCCGTAGTATCAAATACAGGATCAAATGCAATAAGCAAAAAACAGCTTGCTTATAGTCCAAAAATGAAAAACTTCCCACAGCGTTTTTGAGTTACAATGTGGATATGGATACTGGGGTTGCTGGAATATAAGAAAAATCCCAATCACCAAAAACAGAACCATATCCACAGGTAAGGCATTACGTCTTACTTACACCGGGATGTATATTGCTTTGTCCATAAGTGGCAAATTTCCCCCTCCAAGTGTATCGTAGTCGGCTTCTGCAGATCCGCACCGGTATGCCAATACTTTTAGTTCCAAACTACAGAAGCTGATGTGGGACTTGATTAGAGCAACGCGTTTTGGCTCGCAATGGCCTTTCTCAAGCTCTAAAGATTAGTGTTCTATTGCTTCTCTGTAGACTGCTCTTAGCATGGAGGGGGAAATTCGCCACTTATGGACAAAGTAATATACATCCCGGTGTAAGTAAGACGTAATGCCTTATCTGTGGATCTGCTTCTGTTTTGGTGATTGGGATTTTTCTTATATTCCAGCAACCCCGGTATCCATATCCACATTGTAACTTGGAAGCCCTGTGGGAAGTTTTTTTTTTTTTTTTTGGATTATATGCAAGCTGTGTTTTGCGTATTGGATTTCATCTTGTATTTGACACTACATTTCTGTTTTTTGTTTGATAACATTGTGCGATTGTATTGCTTTTATTGTATTAATTAAATATATATCATATTTATCTTGTTTTTCCTGTCCATCAGATACTAATTAAGCTGCACTCACAGCTTATAGGTATTTTCTCTCTTTTTGAGAGTATTTGTGCCACACTTCTACTGAGTGGAGCACGCTTGTCTAAGCAAAATATTGCACTCCACTCGTAATCTAGCCCTGGGTGAGCCCATGACAATAGGAATATATAGGCAGTCACCAATCAGCAGCAAGCTCCCAGTAATGCATTGCTGCTTCTGAGCCTATCTAGGCATAACAAAGGATAACAAGAGAATGAATCAAATTAGATAAAATAAGTAATTTGGAAAGTTGTTTAAAATTGCACGCTCTATCTGAATCATACATAATCATAAAAGTTCAATTTGACTTTACTGTCCCTTTAATTTGAGCTGCAAAGTACTGCCACACCCTCTGAGAACCTTGCAACATATCATCAGGCACAAACAGGATCTGCTATGAAGTAATTTTAACCAGCAGCAGAGATTCATTTTTTGTGCTATATTTGTAGCAACCTGAATCTAACATCTCTACGCAAACCTAAAAGTCAGTAATACACAACAAAAATACTGTTGACAGCTGAGATCGTATAAAAAAAAAAAGCATTCTTATATTATTAACTAGTAGTAAAGGATTTTTATTTTTCTCCTCATAGTTAAAATATAATAACTGCAGAACATAATTTGATTTTTAATTTAGGAAATGCTACAAATGAAGGTTACTGCGAGTAAAAAAATGTATTTTTAAAGTGTATGTAAACATTCTTTTTCATTAGAGAGACCCATTTTGCACATTACTCAATCGGAATGAACAATCAGTCTATAAATAGCATATAAATCCAACTGAAAACAGCAAATGCATAAAAATCTCAAGTTGTGCTGGAAATATTTGTAGCAGAAGAGGAAAAAATGTATGTAAAATGCCACACCCATAAGTTCTTGCAAAAGTACTGACATTCCTGCCAAAACATCAAACCTATACATATATTCCACTAGCACATGCCTGTAAGGATTTCCCTTTGGACTCAGTGTATAGATTTTTTTGCAAAGCTGTCACAGAATAAAAGATTAGTTTTAGGCAAAGCACTTACCTCAAGGCGTGGATGCAATATATGCAGCGGGGCATATTTTTCCTATCATAAATGTCTGTAGTCTCTGGGTAAAAGATCTGAATGAAATAAAAGTGGAAATAGTTATAAACTGAATGACTTGTCTATTAGAAACATAGAAACGCAGACACGAAACATAGGCCAAACAAGTATGTCCATATTTCCTTTAAAAAAGTTTATAATGCATACACATGACCATTGGTAAACTATGTTAAAATATATATTATACCTCCCAACTGTGGAATCACCACACATTTCCTAAAATGTCCTCATGCTTATTCCAGGCATTCTTGAATCTAATTTACTTTTTAATTATAACATTTTGCACAGTCTTTTTACAGGCACATTTTCTGAGGCGCCAGCTCTTACTGAGCATGTGCACAAGTTCACAGTGTATACGTAAACTAGCCTGTGATTGGCTGATGTCTGTCACATGATACAGGGGTGGAAAATGGGGAAAAAATAATACATTTGTCAGAAAAAATACAGCTCATTTGACATTCAGAGTAAGTGCTATTGCATTGTATTTTTATTACACACTTGTTGATTATGCAATTCTACTATATTTAATTACTCTTTATGTTCCTTAAAGGGACACTGAACCCAAATTTTTCTTTTGTGATTCAGATAGAGCATGACATTTTAAGCAACAAACTAATTTACTCCCATTATCCAATTTTCTTTATTCTCTTGGTATCTTTATTTGAAATGCAAGAATTTAAGTTTAGATGCCGGCCCATTTTTGGTAAACAACCTGGGTTGTTCTTGCTGATTGGTGGATAAATTCATCCACCAATAAAAAAGTGCTGTCCAGAGTTCTGAATCAAACAAAAAGCTTAGATGCCTTTTTCAAATAAAGCAACTTTCTAATTTACTCCTATTATCAAATTTTCTTAGTTCTCTTGCTATCTTCATTTAAAAAGCAGGAATGTAAAGCTTAAGAGCTGGCCCATTTTTAGTTCAGAACCTGGGTTGTGCTTGCTTATTGGTTTCCTAAAGGTGTCTACCAATAAGCAAGCACTATCCAGGATGCTGAACCTAAAATGGGCTGGCTCCTAAGCTTTAAATTCCTGCTTTTTAAATAAAGATACCAAGAGATTGAAGAAAATGTGATAGTAGGAGTTAATTAGAAAGTTGCTTAAATTGCATGCTCTATCTGAATCATGAAATAAAAAAATGGGTTTAGTGTCCCTTTAAATGGACATTGACTTTAAAATATAACAGGTTTTTTGCTTTGTATTCAAACTGAGTTTTTGTTCTGAATAACTTAATATGTTATCATTCTTGACAGACTTGTAGAACCCTGTCCCTTTTCACAATACATCAGTGGATATTGTATCTGTTAGCCAATGTGAAGGAGTACTGCAGTATTTAGTAAGCAGTTGCTGCTAGTTGTAATATAAATGAACAGCTTCAACCAAACAATTATGAAATATGTTCACTTGCTGTTTTTACATTTATATTACATTTATATTACAATTTCTTCCTACCCATTTTAATTTCTAAGAGTAACTGATCACCCCTGACAGAGCTTATGCATACACCATAAACATTATTTGCTTTATGTCTCACAGACGCACCTTTGGCAGGCCAATCTCAGTCATTGCGTTAAGCCATTGGATCACATTATCCGTATGTCTGAAATGGAGACCAGTTGCCTGCAACACAAGAATATCAGTCAGTTAATTAGTCAGCAGGTAGAAGAGAGAGGCAGTCTCCATTTTGAGATATTAAACACTTTAAGATTGTATAAAACATTTAAACTATATACAGTAAAGCAAATTTGTAATATAATTTAATAACCATTTCATGTAACTTAATTCTGAAAACTGTTGGCATTATAAATCCTATTAAAATTGTCAGTCCAGATTCAGTCATTGACTGCACACTACAGCAACCCATTTTAAACTGTTCCTAATTAACCTCAGCAAAGAAGTAAAACCTAGGTTACAATATGGCAGCACCCATTACTTTATGGGCATTTGAACTTTACACTTGCTTTTTTTAGTATTTAACTAACATAACTTTAAAAAACATAAATTATGCTTGCCTGATAATTTTCTTTTCTTCAGATGGAAAGAGTCCACAGCTGCATTCATTACTTTTGGGAATTCAGAACCTGGCCACCAGGAGGAGGTCAAGACACCCCAGCCAAAGGCTTAAATACCTCTCCCACTTACCTCATCCCCCAGTCATTACGCCGATGAAAAAGGAACAGTAGAAGAAATATCAGGGTGAAAAGGTGTCAGAAGAATAAAAATAGCAGATGCCCCACAGAAAAAAACACGGACGGGGAGCTCTTTCCATATGAAGAAAAGAAAATTATCAGGTAAGCATAATTTATGTTTTTCTTCATAAATGGAAAGAGTCCACAGCTGCATTCATTACTTTTGGGAAAACAATACCCAAGCTATAGAGGACACTGAATGCAAAACGGGAGGGAACAAAAGGCGGCCCTTTCTGAGGGCACCAGGCCTGCAAACCATACCCAAAAAACCCTGCTTAGTCCGAAGCCAAGAAAACTTTGAAAAATGAAAAGCCCAAAGGACTCTGACCCACAGATAATCCATAAGCCTAGCTAGAGACCGCAGAAATAGAGACTCGACTGAGCCAACACGCCTCCAGGAGACACCACCGTCCAGCAGTCGGTCCCCAATAACACACCCCTTACTAGAGAAAGGGATCAACTACTGAAAACTCCCCCCAAAAAAGGAGAAGACGTGGAAGAAAAATTAAGGGTTGCAGAAAGGCCTCTAAATAGGGTGCAACCAGTTCCAAAATAAAAATAAGGAACCCCGAGCCCAAGCCAAGCCCACAGAGACCCAAACCGGTCTGAAGAAACAAGGCAGGCAATGCCCAGACCCCGGATTGTACAGAAACCAAAAAGGTTAAAACCGGGAATCTGAAACCAAGAAGAAAACTTCTCCTAAATACAGTGCAACTGCACCCTAAAAGACAACTGAAGACAGAGTCCTCAAGTCACAAGACAACTCAGAATATCAAAATATTCAGAGATCGAACATGTGCAGCAAATCCAGATTAGCGAACACCTGAGTCAACACCACACGCCACAGTCATACCAGGATGAAATAGAATACTTGCAGGCAAGTAGGAGCAGCTGAAAAGAGATATAAAAACCTAATCGTCAGACTGCTAAACATCCACTAACAGTGGGCACAGCACAGGCTATCCAAAAGCCCCCAGTCCTCCTCTATTATCTTGAACATGGAGAAAGCACAGAACCTCAAGGAGGCTCACCGAACCTCAAAAGACCTGAACAGATCTCAGATACTGCTCCACATCGGACCAGCCCAAGCGATAGGCAGGTCTGAAAAACAGGGGCACAGAAAGGACCCCAATCACCAACTTTTAAAACTTCCGCTTTGGAAGGCTAGCTGACACCAGAAGCATACATCAGAAAGCAGGAGCTTTTAACTGGGTTCAAACCCACAACCTTCAGCTTCTGCAGCATAACTGACAGTCTCAACATGGAGATTCCAATCTCCACAGATGGAACAGAACAAGCCCCAGAAGAGCAAACTGCACACCCTTACAGGATAAAAACACCTGTTCCAATCTCCTGCATACAGGACAGGACAACAGCCCTCCAGAGAGAGGAAAACCCCCTCCATAAGAAGGACAAACAACCCCCCCCCCCCCCAAAGGGAAGGGCACATATAAGAACAGCGCACATGCTTAAGAACAGCGCACATGCTCACAAGACATGAGCCATAGTCTGATGAAAACAAAAACCGAATGAAAATCATCCAGACGTCCTGATGAACACAGAAGAACTCTCCCCGAAGGACAAGGTAGGCCATAAGAAGAGTTTCCGAAAACACACAGAAAACCTGATTGTCTCAACTAGCCAGTCCTCAACTCGCCTCGAACCAGCCACAGGATCATACGTTTCCGGACATCCAGAAAGATCCGAAACCAAACTATAGGCCCGAGTCTGAGAATTGTTTAAAACAAACAACACCCCGGGGAACACGAATACCCCGTCTGAAAAATCAGACCTCACAGGGGAATAACCGGACTAACCCGGAGAATGGGAACAAGACTCACTCACAAATCTCAACACAAAAGGAAGAGAACACCCCATACAAAAGTCCAACACTCCAAAAGGGAGCTAGGGCACGACAGAGGCACGCCAAGACTCTAGAGACCAAGGGAGAACATTGAGGACAAAGACACCCGAAGTGCGAGTAGAACAAAGGCAAGTCTCCATATCTCCTCAGAGTACGCAACGAGAGGACCACACCCAAGAAAAAAGAATGCAGAGCATCCCAAACCCCGGTAGAACAAAACCCTTAAGCGAAGCTCAGAGAATGAGACAACACAGCCTTATGTCCCTGATAGGGAAACAACAAACTTCCGAAGTAGGAAAAAAGTCACATTGCCCTCCCCATAAGGCAGTCAAAACCGCTAAGGAGAAACGCTCAAGGTCCAGAAATCTCAATCCGAAGGAAGAGAACCTCAAGAGGAACAGGTCCAGAAAAAGGACAATTCCAAGAAAACCCTGAAAGGCAAGACCGTCAGGAACCAGCGGCAAGGAGGCCCTGAGTCCTCCAACTTCCAACCCACGCACTCCAAATCCTGACGAAATAAAGGAAAACAGTGTGTGTCACAGTGGAACTTCACTGAGTCCCAGTCGACCAGCTAGAGAGGCTAACAAGAACTGAACCAATACCCCATGCCTCGCAGACTCTCTCAGAATGCTTAGCTGAACCTGTAAAAGAAAAAAAAGGAATAACACAAATAATAATGTGAAACACTCGGCGCCCCAACCGGAGCAGCCAGACAGAACAGGCGCCACGTGTCTGAAATAGGCGCAAGACAGAAGGGTCCAAACCCAATCAGGACCAGCCTGAAACTCAGGGTCGATACTGTCAAGGCCGCAAATAGTTATCCCCAGACATGGAGAATAAACAGCAGACAAACATAGGACTAACATGTCCTCACACCAAACAAACTTCCATAGAAGTAAACTGAGCGATCAAAAATCGTAAGCATCGATTTCAGAAAAATTCCCGAAGGAAATACATAAACATGAGCTCAAATAAAAAAATGATCCTAACCGTATTAAAATAAAAGATAAGGCAACCCGTAAATTATCACCCAAGAAGAACAGACACACCCGCAGGACCAGGATCATGTTCTTCCAGCTCAGGACTAAAAAGGATACTCAAACAAGGCCAGAACGTTCCTCAAAAGGACACAAAGGCGCGCCAGTGAATAACGAAAGGCACAGCATAGCTTCGCCAGAGTAGAAGACGACCCCGACGGTTGACTCCCTGAAGCCTCAGGGACAGTTGTTTCCCCGGAGAGCTGAGCAGGCCATCCCATGCCTGAAGAGCCACGGTCAACAGAACACGTACAATATCGTAAGCACACTTCTGGTAGTTGCAGATGCGCCAGCGCCATAACAATGGTCATGCTAAAACGTGCTATAACTTCCGGGGGGAACAAGCCACCTTCCAGAGAAGGATAAGCAAAATCTGGGTAACCTGCATGTATAGTAAGAGTTGGTGGTAGGGAACTCGCCACTCGGGGAACGGAACCCTCAGAGTCGGATGGCTCAGTGGCCCCTTGATTTCCCGATCCCGAGGAATTGAGCACTCTAAAACGGCATTCTGAACATAACTGAAGGGCATGCATCACCTGTGCCAATTCATATTCCTCACGAGAAACAGAATCTGAGTCAGAGACGTTCGTCTCCACATTATCAGAATCCTCCATAACTGGGATATTGAATAAAAAAATGGACCAAATAAGAAACTGTAAACAGCACCTGACACACACAATGGCTGGGGCACTCGCCACCTCCTAGGACCCAGACACCAGCGGACCAGAAATTTTCTGTCGCCACACTGTCAGGAATGGGGAAATGGAGAGCCAAAAAGGTGACCATGCCCAGACACCAGGTGCACCGTGCAGTCCAAAAAAAGCACGCTCAACCGTAAAAGCCGCGTTACTTCCAAAGGCTGTTATGTTCCATAGCCAAGAGCCTAAGTAACACTACACATAATCAGGTTGAATCACATAACAAACATGATTAAAAAAAAACTGTTCAATAACCCCCCTCAGGAGATATTAACTCTTGATTCCAAGATACAAAAGGAGCCTCACTGAGACCCTAAGTTATAGTTAGTCCCGCAAGGTGGTAGCCTCTCGGGAAAACCTTTGTAATACAAGACAATCATAATGAAAGTAAAATGAAATGATCTTACCGGAATCTACACCGTGTAACAGGAACACGGCCCTTCAAGTGTGACAGATAGTAGCATCGCCTCTGCCATGGACTTGAGTGAAGAAAGCAGGCAGCAAAACTCATCCACGCCGATTGCTTATGGAGCTGTTAATATGAGTCGGGATGGTTTCGCAGAAAGACTCTCCCTGCATCTCTGGACTCTAACTTTCATCCATGCTCTCACTGAGAGGCTGACAGGACTACTTGAAACTCCAGTCCCATGCCGAAGAGTACTACCCTCCATAAGAGACTATCGAAAACTTCTGAAACTTCTCTGCCAACCTCCTGGGACGAAAGACAAAGAATGACTGGGGGATGAGGGAAGTGGGAGAAATATTTAAGCATTCGGCTAGGGTGTCTTTGCCTCCTCCTGGTGGCCAGGTTCTGAATTCCCAAAAGTAATGAATGCAGCTATGGACTCTTTCCATTTATGAAGAAAAATACATCTGTATATTATTCTCAGGCTAATCTTTGCTTAGATAGAATACATCATTCTATTTAGGATTTATGTCTCTGTATCAGCTATTACCAAATCTCAAACTTGTAGTGTTTGGCACTTTGTATAACAAAAAGTACAATAATACTGTGACAATTTCAAACTAACCAGTCCTGATCCCCAAGTGTATAATTTTACTCTTCAAACCAGCA